>NC_091982.1:49909705-50137205 GCF_044704955.1 Pristiophorus japonicus
CCTCTCTCCCCCCCTCTCTCTCCCTCTCTCCCTCTCTCTCTCTCCCTCTCTCCCTCTCTCTCTCTCCCTCCCCCCCTCTCCCTTCCCCGACCCGACCCGACCCAACCCAACGCCACCTACCTGTAAATCTGGTGCTGGGGACGGGCCCTGCCTGAAGTCTCGGGCCGGCCCGTTCAGCCTTTGGTCCCGAAAGGCCTACCTGAAACACTTTCACACAGGTAGGAAGATGGTTTATTTAATCTTTTCTTTGCTTATAAATGTTTATACAGGTTGGATTTATTTGTATAATATTTGTATAAATATAAATAAGGATTTATTATAGAATTTAATGACTTCCCTTCCCCCCCCCACCTCATTCTGGACGCCTAATTTGTAACCTGCGCCTGATTTTTTAATGTGTAGAACAGGTTTTTTCAGTTCTACAAAAATCTTCACTTGCTCCATTCTACTTTAGTTTGGAGTACGTTTTCACTGTGGAAACTTTGAAATCAGGCGTCAGTGGCCGGACACGCCCCCTTTTGAAGAAAAAATTCTGTTCCAAAGTAGAACTGTTCTACCTGACTAGAACTGCAGAAACAAAATGTGGAGAATTGCGATTTCTAAGATAGTCCGTTCTCCACCAGTTGCTCCTAAAAATCAGGCGCAAATTATGTGGAAACTTGGGCCCATGGTCTTTAATTGGTTCTAGTGGTCAAAATACCATTGTCACTCAGAACCAAGGTCGTATCTTGGTCACTCCTGCCTCCAGTGATTTTCCATCAACCCTACTTTGTCCGTGTTATACATTCTTTCACCGTTCTGGAATTCGCCTTTTCTCTTTTACTCCTAACAAGCCGTGCCCGTCTGGTACCAAGTGCCCATTTCAAACTGTCTCTCTAGTCTTGGATGGTGCCCAGACTATCTCACTTTAATCTATCAGATGGGTACCTTAACTCCAATGATCTACCTTATTTTATGTTTATTTATACTAACTAGAGTTCAAATATCTTTGTAATTAGTTTTGTTAAATGAACTCTAATTTCTACTCTGTATGTTATTTAATAATTTCACATTCACTAGCAGCCTGTGGCTGCTTGTTATCTGAGCCGAGTCAAAACGGCTTTTTGCATTTGAGCATTTTCTAACATTGTCATGCCCACAGAGAATCATGGGTAAGATTAGTTTGGTCAATGACTACAAATTGAATATATATATATATGAATCTCTAATACCAGTCTTTTTTACACCTCTATTAAATCTCCCTTTAAGTTCCTACGCTCCAATAACAACATTCCAAGCTATTATAAGGTACGGTAGTATAGTGGTTAGTGAGCTAATTACTGGGCTATTAACCCAGAGGCCTGTGCTAGTAATCCAGAGATGTAATTTCAAATCCCACCACAGCAGCTGGGGGAATTTAAATTACTTAGTTAAGTAAATTTGGAATTAAAAATCTCATCAGCAATAGTATCATGAAATTACTGGATTGTCAGAAATACCCAACTGGTTCACTAATGTCCTTTTTTAGGGAAGGAAATCTGCCATCCTTACCGGATCTGGCCTATATGTGACTCCAATGTGGTTGACTCTTAACTGCCCTCTGAAATGGCCTAGCGAGCCACTCAGTTGTATCAAACTGCTGCGACAAACAGCACTGTGAGAGTACCTTCACCATTTGGACTGCGGCGGTTTAAGGCGGCGGATAACTAAAATAAAAAATCCCAGCTATCATTCTAGTAAGCCTCCTCTGCACAAGCTCCAGAGCCTTGACATGTTCATGCACACATCTTTGAGCTTAAAAATCTATCTTTTCATGCCATCTCGGTTCTTTATGTGCACTCATAAAATGACACTATTGACGCAGGAACATAAGATAGACAGAAATCTTCACAGTAAGATATATGGTAGAAAATAAAAGTTGACATTAATCGAGGCCTCCTGCTGTGTAACCCTGTTGTGCACAAGGCATTCTCCACAACAGCCTCCCTCAATAGTCAGCTCATTGAGATTTCTGACAACCTGAACATGCTCACCACGATCCCCCACTATTCAGTGATCATGGCAGCTGCACTCACCTCTCATCTTTACCAATGAGCAGAAAGCAAATAATTCATGACGTTATTCAACTGTGAGGCCTCACCAGTCAGCGAAGTAATCAATGACCCAAAGAAATTACAGCACCAAATAGGCTTTAGTAATCATACCAAAGCCTTATTTGCCATTAATTAGCAGAAGCGATAAAATAACACTGCAAAATCGGTGCTAACTGCTTCTATTTTCACAGGGTGACAAATGGGGGGAAAAAAACACTAAAATTGCTCCAGGACCCTGCTATCAATTACTGCCCTGTTTCCTGCCACTTTCAATACAACTGCCATGTCACCAGCAGTGGAAAATGTGTCCTTTTTAGAGCACGGTTGTTATAAGCTATAAGCTATAAAAAATGCTTCATGTTCCTGCAGTTCAGCTATTATTGCTTTATTGTACCTTGTTTACAAATCTATAACAAACATTTTAAATAAAGTGCTGTCCTTTATTTTGTGTTGTCCAACAGTTCATTACATAAATGGGTGACAGCTTGCCGAGTAAAGTAAATCAACTGATGTTAAACAGTTCCACTGGTTTATGCAGTGACAAGTATTTAGCCAAATTTAGTGGGGGGACGGGTGGGGGGGGGGGAAGAGGTGGAGGGGGGAGGAGAGTGGGTACGTGTGGAGGGGAGAGGAGAGTGGGTAGTTGTGGGGGGGGGGGGAGGAGAGTGGGTACGTGTGGGGGGGGGGGGGAAGAGCGGGGACGTATGGGGGGGGAGGAAGAGCGGGGACGTATGGGGGGGGAAGAGTGGGAACGTGTGCGAGGGGGGTGGGGAAAGTGGGGATGTGGGGGGGGAGGAGAGCGCGGTCGTGTGGGGGGGGGCGCGGGTAGGACGTGTTCCACCAGCCGACTGCCAGTTTTGCACCAAAAGCTAAAGTAGTCCCTGAGACCTCTGACCAGTGCCAGCCAAGATTCTGTGGTCATGTGCAGTATCCACAACTGTCTGTTTCAGAGCTGAGTGAACTATCAACTGAGCCAAGCTGACAATCGGGCCCTGATAATAACCGCGAGGCAGGAAGGGTGCCTGTTCCCCATAAACCTTGACTCTGTTATCGTTTAAAAATCTATCTATCTCCACCCTAAGTATATTCAATGACCCAGCCTCCGTAGTTTTCTGGGGACTTTTCCCTGCGGATATAATGGCTCATAACAGAAACACTTCCAGTTGCACAATATTGGGCGGACATGCCAAAATGCATCAGCTCCGAAGATTGCAGAGTAATTGCAAACTCCTAATAATGTGTAGTCAAAATGTTGTTGCGTCCTTGTCAAAATGATTTCAATGAACAAGTGGATTATGGTTTGAAGGATTATGTTCCCACAGTCATACACTTGATTCATGACAGAAAGAAAGACTTGCATTTATGGAGCGCCTTTCACTACTACCAGACATCTCAAAGCGCTTTACAGCCAATGAAGTACTTTTGAAGTGTAGTCACTGTTGTAACGCGGCAGCCAATTTGTGCACAGCAAGCTCCCACAAACTGCAATGTGTTAATGACCAGATAATCTGTTATAGTAATTTTTTTTTTTTTTTTTTTGAAATTCGTAGCCAATCGTTCCAATTCTTTGTCAAATCACAAACGCCAGAGGTCACCTTGCACACGCCAAGGATCACTCTGCGCCAATGCTCTTAGCCAAAAGGCCTAGAGCCACTGCACCGTTCCTGGAAGTACTGCAATATCAGGTTCGTGCCATGGAGGTGGATGGGTCAGGTCCCCCACACACCTCCGTGGAGGTGGATGGGTCAAGCCAGCCCACCCACCATAATCTGTTATAGTATACTGTATTCGCTGCTCACGATGTGGTCTCCTCTACATTAGGGAGACCAAGTGTAGATTCTGTGACCCCTTTGCTGAACATTCAGTCAGTAAGTGTGACCCTGAGCTTCCGGTCACCTGTCACTTTAATTCTCCACTCCACTCCCACTCTGATATCTCAGTCCTCGGACCCCTCCACTGTTCCAATGAAGCTCAACGCAAGCTCGAGGAGCATAACCTCATCTTTTTGCTTCGGCATTTTACAGCCTTCTGGACTTAACATCGAGTTCAACAATTTCAGAGCATAACTTCTGGCCATCTTTGGCTTCTTTCCCCCCCTCCGCCGCTCCCCTCCAATCTTATGTTTTTCTTATTTCTTCTCTTTTTTTCCCCCCCTCTTTGTCTCTAATTGCAGCTGGTCATTATTCCGCCATTCACACCCTATCCGGATTAACCTTTTTCTAACTTCTGTCATTATCATTTCAATTTGGCCCATCATCCCTTTTGTCTCTCTCCTCCTGTCTTCCACCCTATCACACACTTTCCCTTTTGTTTTTTCTTCCCCTCCCCTTTCAGTGTTTAAGAATGTGCTTTTTTTCGAACATTCAGCAGTTCTGAGGAAGGATCGTTAACCCAAAACGTTAACTCTTTTTCTCTCCACAGATGCTGTCTGACCTGTTGAGATTTCCAGCAATCTCTGTTTTTATTTCGGATTCCAGATCCGTTGTATTTTGCTTTGATAATTTGTTTTAGCTATGTTGATTGAAGGATAAATATTGGCCAGGAACACTGGGGATAACTCCCCTCCTCTTCTTCGTAACACTGCCGTGGGATCTTCTACATCCATCTGAGAGCAGACAGGGCCTCGGTTTAATGTCTCATCTGAAAGACGGCACCTCCAACAGTTCAGCACTCCCTCAGTGTCAGCCTAGATTTTTGTGTTCAGGTCCCTGGAGTGGGATTGAGCCCATAACCTAATGCTACCCACTGAGCCACAGCTGACACAGGTACAGGGAATGTTTTATTGCTATTGTGTGAATGGATTTTTGAAATTCACTGAATGAAAACTGGCTTTGACCTTTTCTTCAAGTCTGGCCATGTGCCATTTTGGACAAAATGCTTTAAAAGTCATGGCCATAGACATGATTGTATGGAGATAAATTTGCGAGGACAATGTATGTTGCGTGTGTATAACACACACATGTATATAGAGCATAATAACTACCTCAAAGTAGATTACAAAGCTCTAATGCAATATCAAAATAAGAAAACAGAACTTTCATTTATATAGTTCCTTGTCATGATCTCAAGACATTCCAGAGCCAATGATTTACATAAGAACATAAAAACATGGAACAGGAGTAGGCCATATGGTCCCTCAAGCCTGCACGGCCATTCAATAAGATCATGGCTGATGTGATCATGGACTCAGCTCCACTTCCCTGCCCGCTCCCCATAACCGCTTATCCCCTTATCGTTCAAGAAATTGTCTATTTCTGTCATAAATTTACTCAATGTCCCGGCTTCCACAGCTCTCCGAGGCTGCAAATTCCACAGATTTACAACCCGCTGAGAAGAAATTCCTCCTCTGTTTTAAATGGGCGGCCCCTTATTCTAAGATCATGCCTCTAGTTCTAGTCTTCCCCCATCAGTGGAAACATCCTCTCTGCATCCACCTTGTCAAGCCCCCTCATAATCTTATACGTTTCGATAAGATCACCTCTCATTCTTCTGAATTCCAATGAGTAGAGGCCCAACCTACTCAACCTTTCCTCATAAGTCAACCCCCTCATCCCCAGAATCAACCTAGTGAACCTTCTCTGAACAGTCTCCAAAGCAAGTATATCCTTTCGTAAATATGGAAACCAAAACTGCATGCAGTATTCCAGGTGTGGCCTCACCAATATCTTCTTTAGCTGTAGCAAGACTTTCCTGCTTTTATACTCCATCCCCTTTGCAATAAAGGTCAAGATACCATTGGCCATCCTGATCATTTGTTGTACCTGCATACTATCCTTTTGTGTTTCATGCACAAGTACCTCCAGGTCCCGCTGTACTGCGGCACTTTGCAATCGTTCTCCATTTAAATAATAACTTGCTCTTTGATTCTTTTCTGCCAAAGTGCATGACCTCGCACTTTCCAACATTATACTCCATCTGCCAAATTTTTGCCCACTCACTTAGCCTGTCTATGTCCTCTTGCAGATTTTTTGTGTCCTTCTCACACATTGCTTTTCCTCCCATCTTTGTATCATCAGCAAACTTGGCTACACTACACTCAGTCCCTTCTTCCAAGTCGTTAATATAGATTGTAAATAGTTGGGGTCCCAGCACTGATCCCTGCGGCACCCCACTAGTTACTGGTTGCAAACCAGAGATTGAACCATTTATCCTGACTCACTGTTTTCTGTTAGTTAGCCAATCCTCTATCCATACTAATATATTACCCCGTGAACTTTTATCTTGTGCAGTAACATTTTATGTGATAACTTGTCAAATGCCCTTTGTAAGTCCAAATATACCACATCCACTGGTTCCCCTTTATCCACCCTGTTCATTATATCCTCAAAGAACTCCAGCAAACTTGTCAAACATAACTTCCCCTTCATAAATCCATGCTGACTCTGCCTGACCGAATTTTTCTTATCCAAATGTCCTGCTACTGCTTCTTTAATAATGGACTCCAACATTTTCCCAACCACAGATGTTAGGCTAACTGGTCTATAGTTTCCTGCTTTTTGTCTGCCTCCTTTTTTAAATAGGGGCGTTACATTTGCAGTTTTCCAATCTTTTGAATAGTCGTCACTGATGTTTTACAGACAGTTTGGCAACCAATTTGTGTGCAGCTAGGTCCCACATAAAGCATTAAGATGAATGACTAGTCAACTATAGAATCATAGGCAGCACAGAAGGAGGCCATTCAGCCCATCGAATCTGCGCCGGCTCTTTCAAAGAGCAATCCAGTTAGTTCCACTCCTCTGCTCTTTCCCCATATCCCTGTGATTTTTATCTCCAAGTATTTATACAACTCCCTTTTGAAGGTTGCTATTGAATCTGTAGCCACCACCCGATCAGGCCGTGCATTCCAAATCCTAACCACTCGTTGCATGAAAAAGTTTTCCCTCATGTCGCCTGTTGTAGGAGGTAGGCACCTGCAGAATATATCAAACACTAGGCATTAGGCACCTGCTAAATATATCTAAACTCATATAAGTTTAAAGTGGCCACACACAAAATGGCTGCCCAGGCATGATGGGAAATCAGGTAGTCAAGCTGTGAACTATGACCGAACAATGACCCTGTGAGGCCCAGTATAGGAATGCCTTGGATGCAGGATAAGAATAATAAACCAATTAATTCCCCAAGAAGAAAGAGATAGGGAGAGAACCCATCTCCTGTAAACAAGGTCATAAACCAATTATTTCCCCAAGAAGAAAGAGATACGGAGAGAACCTATCTCCTGTAACAAGGTCATCAATCAGCCCGAGCTGACAATAACCGAACATGTAGTTCCTGAGGCACCAGGGGAATTCTATTGGGTTAAAAGAACCTATATGTAATCTATAATTGTTTTGATTGGATTATGTCCAGCCGTGATGGGCTGAGTAACTGTAGTAAAAACTATTGTGAAACATATAAAAATCCATGTAACCCTTTGTTCTGTGGAGAGAAGCCTGGATACAGTCCTGAGACTTCCTCCCCGCTAAGCGTTAATAAAGGCTGCTTCGGCGTTGGAACCGACTCTGAGTGTTGAGTGATTCTTCTGAGAAAACATTCACGCTAACATCGCCTCTGGTTCTTTTGCCAATCATCTTAAATCTGTACCCTCTGGTTATCTACCCTGCTGCCATTTGAAACAGTTTCTCTTTATTTGCACTATCTAAACCTTTCATGATTCTAAACACCTCTATCAAATCACCTCTTTGACTTCTCTGCTCTAAGGAGAACAATCCCAGCCTATCCAGTGTATCCGCATAACTGTAATCCCTCATCCCTGGAACCATTCTAGTAAATCTCTTCTGTGTCCTCTCTAAAGTGCCGTGCCCAGAATTGGACACAATACTCCAGCTAGGGTCGAACTAGTGTTTTTTATAGATTTAGCATAACTTCCTGGCACAGCCCTCAACAACGTGGACCATTTCCCATACCTCGGGAGCCTCTTATCAACAAAAGCAGACATTGATGCGGAGATTCAACATTGCTTCCAGTGCAGCCTTCAGCTGCCTGAGGAAAAAGGTATTCGAAGACCAGGCCCTCAAATCTACCACCAAGCTCATGGTCTACAGGGCTGCAGTAATACCTGCCCTCCTGTATGGATCAGAAGCATGGACCATGTACAGAAGACACCTTGCCACTGGAGATGTATCATCAACGATGTCTCTGCAAGATCCTGCAAATCCCCTGGGAGGACTGGCGCACCAACATCAGTGTCCTCGTCCAGTTTAGCATCACCAGCATTGACCACACTCGATCAGCTTCGCTGGGCAGGCCACATAGTTCGCATGCCAGACACGAGACTCCCTAAGCAAATGTTCCATGCGGAGCTCTTTCACGGCAAACAAGCCAAAGGTGGGCAGCGGAAACGTTACAAGGACACCCTCCAAACCTCCCTGATAAAGTGCGACATCATCACTGACACTTGGGAGTCCCTGGCCGAAGACCGCTCTTGGTGGAGAAAGTGCATCCGGGAGGGCGTTGAGCTCTTCGAATCTGAACGCCGAGAGCGTGAAGAGGTCCAGCGCAAGGAGCGTGCGACAAACCAGTCCCACCTACCCCTTCCCTCGACGAATGTCTGTCCTACCTGTGACAGAGTCTCTGGCGCTCGTATTGGACTGTTCAGCCACCAGAGAACTCACTTCAGGAGTGGAAGCAAGTCTTCCTCGATTCTGAAAGACTGCCTATGATGATGACTCTGCCTTTATTTATAAAGCCCAGGATCCCATATACTTTATTAGGTGCTTTGTTTGTGTTGGTTGAAGGATACATTTTATCCAGGACATCAGGCGAACTCGCCCGTTCTTAATCAAATAGCGCCACACGATCTTTCGCACCACTTGAATAGGCAGACAATGCCATGGATTAATATTTCATCACAAACCTGTCACATCCAACAATGCAGCATATCCTAGTACTGCCCTGAGGTTAGCCTACAATGTACATTTAAATGATGGAGAGAAGCTTGGGTCCATAACCTCCTGACTCATACTACCAAGTGAGCTAAATTGATAGCAGTATTGCAATTCAAACAACACCATAACCCATGATAGAAAATGTCAAGTGGTTATTAAACACAAATTGAACCATGAGCTCGAATTACTATCTTAAATTGCCTTGCAAATATCAGTGATGTTTAGCAGTTAGTGATTTTTTTTTTCTAGAGTCAGCTTGCTTCATGGTGCAGTGGACCTTTTTGTCAATTTAGAGGTTTGAATGACATGTTGCTTAATGTAGGGCAAAATACTTTCAATGTAATGACAGAGGCTGTAAAAGATATATATTGGATTTGCAATATTACCATTTTTTTCTCACAGTAGATTCCAAAAGAAAAGCAAGTGCCGTGTATTACTGACATATTCAGCAATGTGTATATGCCAGAATGAATTCTTCAGCTGACCTGGATTAATCAAAAGCAAATGTAGCACTAAAATTAATTATGGGCATAATTGACGGCAGCCATTAATGACAGATATTTAAATGCTATAAAGCCGAGATATACTGCTTTTATGGAATCGGGATGCACCTTTAACATGGATAGACTTCATAGAATCATGTATCACACAAGGAGGCCATTCGGCCCATTGTGTCTGTGTTGAAATTACCTCACTCCTCCACTCTCTCCCCATAGCCCTGCAAATGTTTACATTTCAAGAACTTAACCAATTTCCTTTTCAAAGTTATTATTGAATCTGCTTCCACCACTCTTTCAGGCAGTGCATTCCAGATCACAACTCGCTGCGTTAAAAACATTCTCCTCATTACTCCCCTGGTTCTTTTGCCAATTATATTAAATCTGTGGCCTCCTGCTATGGCAAAATTTGATAGCAACTATGCCAGTGGGTGTATTTCCCTAATTTGCATATTATTACCATCGCTCACCATATTTGGTACAATCCCCCATCACTTCTGGCAAGGGGAATTGGCATTGCTCCACCTGAGTGCCTGGGTGCAGAATCCCAGCCAATCCATGCAAACATCAATCAGCTGCCATTTGAAACAGTTACTTCAAAGAACATAAAAACATAAGAACTAGGAGTAGAAGTAGGCCATATGGCCCCTCGGGCCTGCTCCGCTATTTAATACAATCATGGCTGATCCGATTATGGACTCAGGTCCACTTCCCTGCCCGCTCCCTATAACCTCTTATTCCCTTATCGGTTAAGAAACTGTCTCTTTCTGTCTTAAATTTATTCAATGACGCAGCTTCCACAGCTCTCTGAGGCAGCGAATTCCATAGACCCACAACCCTCTGAGAAGAAATTCCTCCTCATCTCAGTTTTAAATGGGCGGCCCCTTATTCTAAGATCATGTCCCCTAGTTATAGTCTCCCCTATCAGTGGAAACATCCTCTCTGCATCCACTTTGTCAAGCCCCCTCATAATCTTATACTTTTTGAATTCCAATGAGTAGAGGCCCAACCTACTCAACCTTTCCTCATAAGGCAACCCCCTCATCTCCGGAGTCAACCTAGTGAACCTTCTCTGAACTACCTCCAAAGCAAGTATATCCTTTCTTAAATATGGAAACTAAAACTGTATGCAGTATTTCAGGTGTGGCCTCACCAAAACCCTGTATAACTGTAGCAAGACTTCCGTGCTTTTATACTCCATCACCTTTGCATTAAGGCCAAGATTCCATTGGCCTTCCTGATCACTTGCTGTACATGCATACTAACCTTTGTGTTTCATGCACAAGGACCCCCAGGTCCCGCTGTACTGTAGCACTTTGCAATTTTCCTCCATTTAAATAATAACTTCCTCTTCGCTTTTTTTTTGCCAAAGTGCATAACCTCACACTTTCCAACATTATATTCTATCTGCCAAATTTTTGGCCAACTCACTTAGCCTGTCTATGTCCTTTTGCGGATTTTTTGTGTCCTCCTCACATTGGTTTTCCTCCCATCTTTGTATCGACAGAAAATTGGCCATGTTACACTCGGTCCCTTCATCCAAGTCGTTAATATAGACTGTAAATAGTTGGGGTCCCAGCACTGATCCCTGCGGCACACCACTAGTTACTGGTTGCCAACCTGAGAATGAACCATTTATCCCGACTCACTGTTTTCTGTTAGTTAGCCAATCCTCTATCCATGTTAATATATTACTCCCAACCCCATGAACTTTTAGCTTGTGCAGTAACCTTTTATGTGGCACCTTGTCAAATGCCTTCTGGAAGTTCAAATACATCACATCCACTGGTTCCCCTTTATCCACCCTGTTTGTTACATCCTCCAAGAACTCCAGCAAATTTGTCAAACATGACTTCCCCTTCATAAATCCATGCTGACTCTGCCTGACCGAATTATGTTTTTCCAAATGTCCTGCTACTGCTTCTTTAATAATGGACTCCAACATTTTCCCAACCACAGATGTTAGGCTAACTGGTCTATAGTTTTCCTGCTTTTTGTCTGCCTCCTTTTTTAAATAGGGACGTTACATTTGCAGTTTTCCAATCTGCTGGGACCTCCCCAGAATCCAGGAAATTTTGGTAGATTACAACCAATGCATCCACAATCCCTGCCGTTACTTCTCAGACCTTTAGGGTGCAAGCCATCAGGTCCAGGAGATTTATCCGCCTTTAGTTCCATTATCTTACTGAGTGTCACCTCCTTAGTGATTGCGATTGTGTTAAGTTCCTCCCCCCACCCCCCCATAGCCCCTTGACTGTTAAGATATTGTTAGTGTCCTCTGCTGTAAAGACTAATACAAAATATTTGTTCAGAGTTTCTGCCATCTCCATGTTCCCCATTACTAGTTCCCTGGTCTTGTCCTCTAAGGGATCAACATTTACTTTAGCCACTCTCTTCTTTTTTATATACCTATAGAAACTTTTGTTATCTCTTTTTTTATATTTCATGCTAGCTTACATTCATAGTCTATCTTCCCTTTCTTAATCATTTTTTTAGTTGTTCTTTCTGGCTCTTAAAAGCTTTCCAATCTTCTGTCCTCTCTCTAGTTTTGGCCACTTTATATGAACTTGTTTTTAATTGGATACCGTCCTTTATTTCTTTAGTTAGCCACAGATGGCTATCTTTTATTTTACACCCTTTCCTCCTCACTGGAATATATTTTTCTTGAGAGTTATGAAATATCTCCTTAAATGTACACCACTGTTCATCAACCATCCTACACTTTAATCTATTTTCCCAGTCCACTTTAGCCAACTCTGCCCTCATACCTTTGTGGTCTCCTTTATTTAAGCTTAGTACGCTGGTTTGAGATCCAACTTTCTCACCCTCCATCTGAATGTGAAATTCAACCATGCTATGATCACTCATTCCAAGGGCATCCTTTATTGGAGATTGTTTATTAATACCCAAAACAAGTGCTCCACTCAGAGCTCCTTCATGGCAAATGAGCCAAAGGTGGGCAGCAGAAACATTGCAAGGACACCCTCAAAGCCTCCCTAATAAAGTGCAACATCCCCACTGACACCTGGGAGTCCCTGGCCTAAGTGGAGGAAGTGCATCTGGGAGGGCGTTGAGCACCTCGAGTCTCAACATCGAGACCATGCAGAAGTCAAGCGCAGGCAGCGGAAAGAGCATGCGGCAAACCAGTCCCACCCATCCCTTCCCTCAATGACTATCTGTCCCACCTGTGACAAAGTTTGTTGCTCTCGTATTGGACTGTTCAGCCACCAAATATTCAGTTCAGGAATGGAAGCAAGTCTTCCTTGATTCTGAGGGACTGTCGATGATGATGAGTTTATTAATTGTCTCATTACACAGGACCAGAACTGAGATAGCTTGCCCCCTGGTTGGTTCCATTACATACTGCTCAAGGAACCCGTCCCTTATATACTCTATGAACTCTTTCTCAATGCTACACTGACCAATTTGACTTGTCCAATCAATATGGAGGTTAAAATCGCCCATGATTATTGCTGTTCCCTTTTTACAAGCCCCCACTATTTCTTGGTTTATACTCCCTCAACAGAGTTGCTACTGTTAGGGGACCTATAGATTATGCCCACCAGTGACTTTCTCCCCTTATTATTCCTTATCTCCACCCAAACTGTTTCAACATCCTGATCATTTGAGCTAATATTGTTTCTCACTATTGCAGTGATTCCATCCTTTATCAACAGAGCTACCCCACCTCCCTTTCCTTTCTGTCTGTCCTTCAGAATTGTCAAGTACCTCTGAATGTTTAGTTCCCAGCCCTGGTCACCTTGCAACCATGTCTCTGTTATGGCTACCGGATCATACCCATTTGTAACTATTTGTGCCGACAGCTCATCTAATTTGTTACGAATGCTGCGTGCATTCAGATAAAGAGCTTTTAATTGTGCTTTCTTACCATTTTCCCTGCTATGGCCCCAGTTTCCGATACACTCATGTTTTATAGATTCTATCCCTTATTGTCACGCTCTAGTTTTCCTTTCCCCCAGTGCTACCCTACTCTATTGCCTTCACCACCACCTTTGAGCTTTTAGGTTTCTGCTCACCTGAACCGTCCCCCCCACTATTTAGTTTAAAGCTCTCTCTGCAGCCCTAGTCATTCAGTTCGCAAGGACCCTAGCCCCAGCACGTTCCAAGTGGAGTCCGTCCCGACGGAACAGCTCCCTCTTACCCCAGTACTGATGCCAGTGTCCCAGGAACCAAAACCCATTTCTCCCACACCGGTTTGAGTCACGAGTTTAGCTCTCTGATCTTATTTAATCTATGTAGATTTGCTTGTGGTTCGGGTAGTAATCCAGAGATTATTACCTTTGTGGTTCTGCTTTTTAATTTGGCCCCTAGCTGCTCATAACCCCTTCGCAGAACCTTCTAGTCTGTCCTATCTGTCGTTGGTACCCAGGTGGACCATGACAACTGAAACTACCCCCTCCCACTCCAAGTTCCTCTCCAGCCTCGAAGAGATGTCCTTAACCCTGGCACCGGGCAGGCAACACAGCCTTTGGGACTCAGCTGATAGCTGCAGAGAACCTTACCTATCCTCCTAATGATACTGTCCCCTGCTACTACAATGTTTCTTTTTACTCCCCCCGTTTGAATGGCCTCCCGTACCATGGTACTGTGGTCAGTTTGCTCATCCTTCCTGCAGTCCTTGCTCTCGTCCACACAGGGAGTAAGAACCTTGAACTTGTTGGACAAGAGCAAGGGCCGAGGCTCCTCCATCACTACCTCCTGGATCCCCATACCTTCCTGACTCGTAGTCACATCCTCCTGTCCTTGACCGCTAGCCAAATCTGAGTTAGTTAACCTAAGGATTGTGACTACTCCCTGGAACACAGTGTCCAGGTAACTCTCCCCCTCCCTGATGTGTCACACTGTCTACAGCTCAGACTCCAGCTCATCAATGCGGAGCCGAAGTTCCTCGAACTGCAGACACTTACTGCAGACATGGCCACCGTGGACCTCAGTGGGGTCCACCTGCTCCACATGTTGCAACACATCACCTGTCCTGTCATCTTAATGTAATTAATTAATTACGGTTTGTTTTTAGTCCCACCAATGCCACAGAATTCTAACCCTTAGTAGAACACACACAACTGCTATTTAGAAAACAGTTGATTAAATAATTAAGCAAGAAAGGAGAGAGAGCTCACCAACCAATCACTTCGCTGCTTTCCTGTGACATCTAATGTAGTCGCCCAGTTCCACTTCGTCGCACTCACCAACCTGCTCATGCTGCTCCCTGGTGTATCCAGCCGCCACTGCTGCCTTAACTTAACTAAAAAGCCTTTCTGACAGCCGGTGCTTGAAATGGGAAATGACTATTCGATGAATCAGAAGAACAGAAATCCTCAAAAACAACATGGAAATAAGATAGTGGTTATACTTAGCTGTTAAATGGTAACAAGTTTTTTTAAAAAAAGTGAATAATGACCACGGAATTGGTCTTGCTTGAAGCTTGTTGAAAATTCTCAAGTGGCTTGCTTCATCGGGCAGCTTTCTGTTTTAGACACAGTGGCGAGTGGTAGAATACATTCTTCTTGCACCCACAGAGTTAAGGCTTGCCATTGTGGGGAGGTGTTGGGTGGAGTTCAGGCATTTCCCTAGAGGGACGGTGGGGCAAATCAAGGGCAGGGGCACCTCAGTCGTCCAAGTGGGTAAGAATAAAGTACAAACCGCAGATGTAAATCTCACATGTACGTACTAAGTTGTATAACAGAACATGCTGTGCATTGAAATTAAGCACTGGGGACCTTGTGCTGATTTGAGCAATTGGCTGTCACTTTGAGTTTTAATCAACAACTCTCTTTCAATGTAGATTACACCAAATTACAGACTATGGCCTTAATAAAAGAATAATGTTGAGCACTGCTTTTTTTCATGACTGACTATAGCTTTGTTACCGCTCAATGTTTACTCTTGACGTTGATTGAATGTGCTCTTGAGTCCAAGCAGTATGTAAACACAGTGATTTAGAAATTTACAGGTGGAATTTTGTGTCTTTGCCCGGCCCCGAGACACGTGTAATCGGGGTGTAAAGCAAAGACAAGATTGAGGAGAACTGGGCGCAAGTGAGTTACTCATGGAATTACGTTACGCCAGAATGTCCTCATTCTTTTACCCCCATTACCAGTCCCTGCAGCTCTTCAACCACCATGGCTCATTATAATGGCCCCCTTCGCCCCCACCCCCACTGGGCTAAAGTGGCATACACAGAAATTTCCTGCGATCATGCTGGTTCATAAATTGGTCCAAAATTACGGCCAGCATTTTAGGCACAGTAGGAAACAAAATAATATTTCTGGTGTTTTACGGCAATTAGTGAAATGATTTTGTTTTTCTTCCCCTCACTGGGGCCTGCCCATGTACTTTCTGTTTCTTTGATTGCATTTTCATAGCATCAGTGTAATTTACATTAAAAATTGGAAAACTTACATGATTGCATTTTCATATGAATGCTGTCCCTAATGTGCATGAATGATAGATGGTTTCAAATTTATTTCTCCCAGTTTTAAAGAGGAAATACATGTTTTGTTCCATGCTTTCTTTGGGGCCACGATTGCTTACGCCAAATTTGACATTCAGGCACATGCTAGAAAGAAAGACTTGCATTTATATAGCACCTTTTACAACCACCGGACATCTCAAAGCATTTTACAGTCAGTGAAGCGCTTTTTGAAGTGTGGTCACTGTTGTAATGTAGAAAACACAGCAGCCAAAATTGTACACAGCAAGCTCCCAAAAACAACATTGTGATAATGACCTGATCATCTGTTTTTGTTATGTTGATTTGAGGGACAAATATTGACCCAGGACACTGGGGATAACTCCCCTGCTCTTCAAAATAGTGCTGAAGTGTAGTCTGTTAGGAATTAAACACATGTAAGTTTAACTTACTTGCAAAGGAGAAAACAGACCGCAAGTCAGCCCCTATTGAACTCTCCGTACCCGTTTCTCTATGAACAAAGAACACATAGGACTAGAACCTCCACTTTTGTGCTTATCGTCCAAAAATGGGTGTTATTTCCGGCGTGGGTGGTTAAAAAAGGGTTTCAGATCATCCATTCTCAAAACACCTACTTTACATTTTTGAAAATAGGCGTTACCAGGAGCAATATCAAATGAGCGGTAGCGTTAAATTTTTTGACCTTCTGCTGTAAAGTGAGGCCATCCTTAGCAACGGCGTTGCAATGCTCGATTCCCATGACTCAGGAGGTCAAGGGTCATCATGACATGCGCAGATTAGGAGACATAGACAGAGGGAGCTCAGAGGCACCGAAAGCCTGTGTGTCTATGGAGTGTGCATGTCAGGGTGTTGTGGGAGCCACGACGGAGATTCATCATTAGCAAGATGCCTACTAAGCACCAAGAACATAGTTGGCACCGAGTTTTTGTCCAACAAATAAGATATAACATGGAAGGGATGGAGAAGGCCCTGGAGTTGGTAGCCAGGAATAGTGGTGGCAGACCCAGTGGTTCCGCACCACCACTGCGAACGACAGATGAGAGCAAGGACCAAGATCCAGCTTCTGCATCAGAAACTGTTGCCCCCACGGCACGCCCTACTCCCGTACGCGTGCACCCACCGCATCTGCCTATATCCCCCCCCCCACAATGAGGCACCGCCTGAGGAGCTCCTCGGCCAGGCGCCATGGAACGAGGAGGCAAAGGGATAGAAGAAAGAGAGGGGGGAAGGAAAGTGAGGTGCATGTGCGCAGGTGATGGCTGTGTTATATCTCCATCTGGGTGTATGCAATTTGTTGTAATGTATGGGGGCTGAGGACCACGCTCCTGCATTGCCTTTGTATTCTATGTTGCTGAACATGTTGACCATGTGATTTATGTCAATGGTGGAAAAAGTGGGGTGGGGGTTGGGTGTTATTGGCTGTGATACTTATGATTTCAGACCAATGTTGGTATTAAACTTTTGTTATTGAACATAACCATGTTGCACCTTGTCTCAGATAGCTGGACCATTACACACTAGTGATTCCTTACCATGAATGGGTTAAATACAACTTAACATCAATCAACGTAAACTTTAACTGGCACCAAGGTGATGGGCACCATTGATGTCTGAGCTGCACACACACAGCAGTGTGTCAGCGTGGACACTCACATCAGCCCTCTTTCAGGCAAATCTTTCCGATATCAGCTGCCCATGTAATAGTAGGATTTAACAAATGCCAGCCACACCACAGGTGTTCGTTCCGGTTAGTTCCACTTTTTGTGGGCGGTTATTTGAGCGAGCGATATTGTGAGCAATATGTGTGTGAGGTGGTGAAATTGATGATGGGTGGAAATTGATGATGGGTGATCTCCATGGCCGCTAGTTTAGCTAAATATGCTCTTTACAACAAAAAACAGTGGATGGGTGTTCATATTGAATCTCAGCGTTAATTCTGTGTGGAAAGTAACGCTGGGCGATATTATGGGCGTTGATTTTGCCCATTCTGCTGATTCCGCCCAGAAAAAGTGGGCGGCCGGTAATATTTTTTCCCGGCGTTAAGCCCATTGGGAAAATAACGCTCGGCGATAAGTCTCCTAAAAAAAAAAGCCCGTCAGTTTCCATTTTGTGCCAAAATGGGCGATATATGGGTGTTATATGTCATTTCAGCAGTAAAATGGCCGTTAAGCATGCAAAAAAAGTGGAGGTTCTAGCCCATAGGGTTTTTATACATTTACTCGGCTTATAATAGCCAGACATTCAATACATGAGACATGCATTGATTTGAATGGACACAGCCCCTTGTCATTCAGGTGAAGCTGGTTCCTGTCCTGCCTACCCTGTGTTTCTAGGTTGTTTATACAGCTTTGACATGTTATATTATCGCTTCATGCTCTTGCTCTGCTTTGACCTTTGCTTGTACTGGGTACCAGTTTTTGCTGATGTGCCAGTTTGAAAACATCTATCCCTGAGTTATATCTTCTGTCGAGACATCAAGGATCTGTCAAGGCTTAGGTTTTGCAAAGGCTGCTTCTATCGAACACACTTTAAGCCTCTATTCCACGTCCGATTTGTCCAGTGTGACTTATTGCCCCACTTCAGTCCCCCCTTTTGGTGATCTTGGCTACCCTATCCAAGGTGACCAACTATGCTACCTAACTGCCTTGGGTTTACCTTCGCCACATCGGTGATCTGCCGAAAGATTTGGGAGGCCCAGTGCCTTGGGGTTACATAACCCCGTCATCCTACTATTTCTCTAGCCACTTACAACATTTGTTCCCTAGTGCTTTGGCTCACAGCCAGTTCTTTTGCGTGGCACAAGCCCTGCATGTTGCAATCAGCCAGCCTATCACCAGTATTAACTGTACAATCATCATACGTGTGATATTATGCAAATCCAAGGGTGTATGTTAACATTCATTCCCTAATCCCGGGCTGACATATATCACGGGACCTTCTGAAGGTTCCAGTTAACCTAGTCTCCTTGTCTTTCTTTAATTCTTCTTCTAGGAGGTGGTATTGCCGCACATTTTCCCACAGGGGATCTTTATCACTTGGATCCTCCGCAAGATGTGGGATTGGGACTGCCATGTCCTCCTCAAAGCTCCAGGTCTACCTTTAAATCATCAGTTATATTTAAAGTCCCCACCTTCCTTGTGTGGTTATCTATCAATCTGGCCCAGCCAATGCTAACTGGTGCCCGTGGGGTGAAGCAGAAGTTAGGTATTGGGATGGGGGGCAAATCAGGTTCCCATAGTTGTAAGCCTGTTGGTTCGTCACCACACAGTACTCATTTCTGCCCCTGTATGCAGAGTGTGTTGGCTCGGTCCAGGCTGGGCTAGATTCTAGTACACAGCCTATGGCCTGGTTGAACCCACACCCGTTCATGCTATTCCTTCCTACTGGGTGTGGATATATGGTCAGACTCCCTACCGGGCGACAACCAGAGAGGGAGACTTCTCCCATTCATTTTGGTGGCGTACTGATCCATGGGGTGATACCGTAAATATTTGTTTCCCTGGATTAGTCCCAAGTTTTACTGTGGGTATGGGCCTTCCATTCCAGTCATCACTGGGATCACAAATACCAGCCCCATCAATGTTGAATGGGAGACCACCCCCCCACCCCCCCCCCCCCCATTACTGGGAAGACTTGGGTCATCCCCTTCAACGTACATGCATCTAGGTTTCTGGGATGCTGGGCGAAGGAAAGCAAGTGTGTTCTGTTTACCCTATTGGGAACCTTTCCTTGATTGACTTGTTCCAGGTTATGGCGGACCTGTCCCACCACCCAGTCTCCGTATGCATGGCACACATCTCGTTTCACCCCGTCAACTCCATCCTTGTATTCCCTTTCAATTAGTTTATTGATCGTGGCTGCAAGCCCTTCCAGGACTGTTACTCCCTTCAATAGCTGCTTAGCTGTCACCTTCCCCAATTGTCCCCCTCCCTGGGCGGACTGCTTGTAGAGGTGTAATAATCCCCGCATTGTTTCCCGTAGACTCTTGGAGCGTGGATGTATTCCTTGTATGTCTAAGGCATTCATAAAAGATGTTCCCGTATTTACCCCAGTCAGCATGTCATTAACCAGCCCCCTTTTCTTATGATACGGGTTTAATTTCCCCCTGGCCTGAGATGCTCCACCATATCCGTTGGCTCTCTTACTACTATGTCTAGCAAGCCAGTGTAGAGTGCCCTTACTTTGGCGTTACATTCTTCTGGTAGACCCAGGTCAGTGAGGTTTACAATCACTGGGAGGATCTCATAGTTCACATTATCCTATAATTGGACTCCTTCTGGGCATATTACAATCCCACTTTCTGGTCCCTGTGTGTGTGGTAGGTGTGGCTGTTGAGGTTTCTACTGTTACTTGAGTGGTTGGTGAGGCAGTGGTAGTGGGATTACCGCGGGGACTCATCTTCCAACACCAGTCATAATGGGCCCAAGTTTCCGCCCTCTGGAGAAACGGTGCATCTCGATAAGGTGCGCCGAATTTCTGGAAGAAAAAGGGTGGCGAAAACTTACCTTGTGATTCTCCTGTCTCCTCAGGACATCTCCGTGGCGCAGCACAAGGGGTCAGGGGTGGAGCCAGGTCCCTGCGTTGGAAACAGTGCCGGGACCTCTGAACATGTGCACTAGAGTGTGCACGCATGTGCAGTAGCTCCAGGCCCCCGAGGTTGCGTGGGAGGGGCCCGACCCTTGCCCTGGCCGAATGAGCTCCCCGGGCGAAGATCGGATTGGACCTCCCTCCCATTCAGCTCCTCCCTCCCTCCTGTTCAGCCTTTCCCCACTCTTGTTCAGCCTTTCACCCCCCTTCTCTCCCCCCCCTTCTCTCTTCTCCCCTTCTCTCTTCCCCCCCTTCTCTCTTTCCCCCCTTCTCTCTTTCCCCCCTTCTCTCTTCCCCCCTTCTCTCTTCCCCCCCTTCTCTCTTTCCCCCCTTCTCTCTTTCCCCCCTCTCTCTCTCCCCCCCCTCTCTCTTCCCCCCCTCTCTCTTCCCCCCTCTCTCTCTTCTTCCCCCCCCTCTCTCTTTTCTTCCCCCCTCTCTCTCTCTCTTCTTCCCCCCCTCTCTCTCTCTCTTCTTCCCCCCCTCTCTCTCTCTCTTCTTCCCCCCTCTCTCTCTCTCTTCTTCCCCCCTCTCTCTCTTCTTCCCCCCTCTCTCTCTCTTCCCCCCCTCTCTCTCTCTCCCCCCCTCTCTCTCTTTCCCCCCCTCTCTCTCTCTTTCCCCCCTCTCTCTCTTTCCCCCCCTCTCTCTTCCCCCCCTCTCTCTCTCTCTTCCCCCCTCTCTCTCTCTCTCTTCCCCCCTCTCTCTCTCTTCCCCCCCTCTCTCTCTCTCTCTCTCTCTCTCTCCCCCCTTCTCTTTCTCTCTCTCTCTCTCTCTCTTCCCCCCACCCTCTGTCGTCGGTGGGGCCCGCCCGGCCAGCATCTCGCTGGGGGCAGGCCCCGCCCGAAGTGTCGGCGGCCCGGCCCGTTCAGCCTCGGCGGCCCGGCCTGGCCTGATCAGCCTCTCCCCCTCCCCTCTCTCTCCCCCCACCCCTCGCTCTGAGAGACACTGACAGAGACAGAGAGAGAGACAATGGGGGGGGGGGGGGGGGCATCCCAGCATGCTATTGAAGGGCTCCCGGTACTGCAGTAGGTGAGTAGAAATAATTTTTTATTTATTGATTTTTAAACATTTCTTTTTATATTTTAATTTTAAATTTTTTTTGATTGATTTATTGATTTATTTATCATTTATTATTGATGATAGCTCTTTATTTGTAAAAGTGAAATATTTTTAATGTTTGTAAACTTCCCTCCCCCCGCCTCACCGCCCCCCCGTCTCTCGTTCCGTACACCTGATTTATAAGTGTAGGCAAGGTTTTTCTGAGCGTACAAAAATCTACACTTACTCCATTCTAAGTGAGTTTGGAGTAAGTTTTCGCTGCCTAAACTTGCAAAACAGGCGTAAGTGGCTGGACACGCCCCCTTTTGAAAAAAAAATCTGTTCTAAAATGAAACTGTTCTAACTGACTAGAACTGGGGCAAACTAAATGCCGTGAATTGCAATTTCTAAGATGCTCCGTTCTAAACTAATTGCTCCAAAAACGTAGGAGCAACTCAGGCCGAAACTTGAGCCCATTAATCGGTGCACTCGAAGATTGGGCACCTTCCCCACCCCTTCTCCCCTTGTCGGGGTATTCCGGAGAATTGAGTGTAAGTTTTCACGCACTGTACTTGCACACTGTCCGCCGGCACACTACCTGCTCTCTGAGACATACCGTGTGCATGTCCATCCACAAGTTATTCCCGCTGTATAGGCCCCCCAGCCACCCATTCCCTGATCTTGATTCCAGGAACCTAGAGATATCCATCATTCTGGAGCTGAAACTTAAATGCACTGTTTTCCCAATTGTCACAGTCAATGTCCTTTGCTCTTGATCACAACTGACGTCGCCCGAGTCACTGAAACACAGGCCTTATCGTCCCTTTCGGGTGGATTGCACAGCTCTTTGTGTACGTGATCTTACTTCTCCATTCCTCACGAGCGGGGTGTAGTAAGGCATCGTGATCATGATTCCCAGTAGGGTTATCCACATTCTTGTGCAGCTTATCATGGTACCTGTGGGTCATAAAGAGCAGATGCCCTGGGGCTGTCCGCTTACTGATTAGTGCGTTTCTTCAACTGTGACCAGTGTTTCCACTGTCCTTGTCCACATATCTCCATGCACGCGCATGTATCGCTAGTGAATAATATTTCGTACGGCCCCTCCCAGCTAGGGGAGAGCCTGGACTCCTTATCAATCACCTTAACCATCACCCTTTCCCCCACCTGGGGCATCTCCGCTGGTGATCCCAAGTCCTGCTGTCTATCCAAGCAATCTTGTTGATCCCGAACCTCTTGCCGCATTCCCTTGAGTTGCTCACTGAGCTCCATGACGTACTGCCTGACCCTGTCCAGGAGGGGACCGAGATCGGCCCCACCGGTCACAATCCCCTCTGGTAATCTCATGGCTCTCCCCATCATCAACTCGTACGGTGTGAGTCCGGCGCTTCAGTTCGGGGTGGCACGCAGCCGCATCAAAATTGTTGGCAACAGGTCTGCCCAGGATTGACCGGTCTGTTGGATCGCCTTAGCCAGGGCTGTTTTAAGGGTTCTATCTGTTACACCATTCCCGAACTCTGCGGGTGGTATGGTATGTGGAACTTCTGATTGATCCCCCACTACCTTACACAACTCTTTTAATACCTTTCCCGTGAAGTGTGTACCTTGATCTAAATCTATCTAGACCGGTATTCTCCTTCGGGGAATGACTTCCTTGGATAGTTGTCGTTGGATAGTCGTGAGTGGCAAATGCCTCCACCCACCTCGTAAACTGACCCACTATAACTAGACAGTATTTCTTACCACTATGTGCTGTAACGAGTGGCCCAGTGAAGTTAATCTAAATGTTTTCCCATGGGCCCTGTGGTCGGGGCTGGTGACTCATTCTTATTTTTACTGCCCTTCCCGGGTAGTGCTGCACGCATGTAATACATGACAGTACTTGGCCAGCTGGTATCCCAGTGCTGGTCACCACCATTCTTTCTGTAAACTCGTGATCATGGCATTGCACTCCTGGTGGTCTATGCCGTGGTGTAGTTCCATCAGCATTTTCCAATACACTCAGGGGCTATGACTCGATCATCACGCCTCCATACATTGTCTGCGCCCAGGATTCCTCCCAGGCGCTCTCATTCTGCTTTTTCCTTTTCATCTCTATCGGCGTGTAACTGTTTAATGTCCACAACCTTCTCCCCGAGTGCTAGTGCACAAACGGATTTTGGGTCTGGGTCCAGGGACTCAGCTGCTTCATGAGCAGCTATGTCCACGGCCTCATTCCCTTTCTGTACTTCGTTAACCACTTTCTGGTGAGCTTTGACCTTCACCACCGCTGCTTGGACGGGTTTTGTAGAGGTGTCTAGCAGCAGTTTAATTCTTCCTTCATGTTTAATTGCTTGGGGAATCCTCCCATTCCAGTGCGCTACAATTGTGGGGTTCCTCTTGCTTCAGAAGTCCTTCTGCAGGATTTTCCCAGGTGCCTTGCACTATTTTGAGGGACTCGTCTTTTATTATTTTCTTTTCAATTTGGTGAAAGTCTCATATCCGGAACAAGGGACATTCACACTTTGAAATAACCAGACTTTCATTGTGGCCAAAATGAGAGTCTGGTTTTCATTGGTTAATTAACCTTAATAATTCCAATTAAATTCAGACCAATATGTTTTTTTTTCCATAGCCAATATGTTATTAACTAAACACAATACAGAGCAGATAAAATTTGACGTCAGTTTCCATATTCATCTTTCTTCGGATGCCTTTCCAATGAACTGTAAAAATACTGAATTAGTTTTTGTATTTAACAAAGTTCACACATTTTACACAAAAGGGAGAAGAGGGCGGAGCTTCCCTTAACTTGTAGCTCTGAGAAATTTATGCAGGCTTTTTAAAAAAGGGACACTAAAGGAGATGGTGCTTTTTAAACGTTCAATTTGATTTGCTTGCAATAACCAAATTGAAAAGACAATGCTTTGTTACGATTCAAATTGATTTAAAACAAGACCACACAACTTTATTTTGGTAATCCAATTAAAACGTTCAATTTGTTTTCTTTTAGCAACTGTAACTTCAAGGCTGAAGTTTTATATTTTGTTAAACAACCCGTCGTTTGTGCATTTCATGGCTCCGTAAATCATAATCAAAATAAATCCGCACCTGCGTTTCTAACTTAAAATCTAGTTCAATTCTAGGTACACAATAAACATTTATTCATACTTTCCCAGATCCACTACAACATTACAAAGGGTTAAAGCTTTCAGCTCCATGTCCGAAAAGTGGGGGTGCTAAAACACACATATAGATTCTTCTTTCTTTTTAAAAGACAGGCTTAAAGACAAGTGAAAAATTTATTAACTCCCACCTCAAACATTCCAGTCAGGAAAACTTCCCCACACACACACACACACACACACACTTTCATACAAACTGAAAACTTTTAAATAACATCCTTTCACTCAATAAAGTTTATCTTTATCTTTTTTTCTAACTAGTTTTTTTTTCAGCAACTTATAAAATAAAACAAAATCAAAGGGAACGAGCAACTATGGGATGTTCCCAGGGAGGCACCATATTCAGTGTTGTGAAATGGTATGACCCATCCGGCTTCTTTACCAGCCACACAGGAGAATTGGTACTGGCAACAACCTCCTTCAAAACTCCGCCCGTTACCAACTCCCGCTCTATCTGGGTCACGTCTTCACGTGCCTCAGGGCGTTTGGGTTCTGACCCCTGGACTCTCATGGGTTCCATCACCCCCCACTGACCGTCCTTGGTCCAATTGCTAGCCAGAACATGCACACTACCGACGTGAGTGTGGCTGTCAAACCTCTGGACTCCCCGTAGGGTTGTTTTCTTACCATAGCGCAGTCATTGCCGCATTATCAAACTCCACGAGACTCCTAAAGCAAGTGCTTTACTCAGAACTCCTTCACGGCAAAAGAGCCAAATGTGGGCAGCGGAAACGTTACAAGGACACCCTTAAAGCCTCCCTGACAAAGTGCAACATCCCCACTGAGTCCCTGGCCCAAGACCGCCCTAAGTAGAGGAAGTGCATCCGAGAGGGAGCTGAGCACCTTGAGTCTCAACGGCAAGAGCATGCAGAAATCGAGCATGCGGCAAACCAGTCCCACCCACCCTTTCCCTCAACGACTATCTGTCCCACCTGTCTCAGAGTCTGTGGCTCTCGTATTGGACTGATCAGCCACCAAAGAACTCACTTCAGGAGTGGAAGCAAGTCTTCCTCGATTCTGAGGGACTGCCTATGATGATGATGATCAAACTCCAGCTTTGTCAGTTTTATTTTTGGAATTTAGTTTCTTGTGCTTATCTGTGAAACTTCATTTGTCAGACATCGCACATTAGAAGACATTCTACCCAAATTATTTTCTTACCCCAAACTTACTTGTTTTGATCTCCAACTGGCACTTTATTGCTCGGATATCCCGTTTGACTTACACCTAATGACCGGAACACATCGGATTTGAGTGGTAATTTTAAAATATTCACTCAGTGATGGTCCGGTACGATCAGTGTCTTGTCTCCTGGGGATATCCTGCCGACTACGCCAAATGAAGTGGGGATTAAATAATTAACCTCGACACAGTCTGTTAGGAATCAAACACACGTAAGTTTATTTTACTTGCAAGGAAGAAGACAGGCTGCTAGTCAGTCCTAATGAACACTCTGTACCTGTTTCTCGACGAATAAAGAACACATAGGGTTTTTATACATTTACTCGGCCTATAATAGCCGGACATTCAATCCATGAGATATACATTGATTTGAATGGACACAGCCCCTTGTCATGCAGATAAAGCTGGTTCCTGTTCTGCCTACCCTGGGAACCTTTGTGTTTCTAGGTTGTTTATGCAGCTTTGGCATGTTATGTTATCGCTTCATGCTCTTGCTTTGCTTTGACCTTTGCTTGTACTGGGTACCAGTTTTGCTGATGTGTCAGTTTGAAAACAACTATTTCTGAGTTATCTCTTCTGTGGAGACATCAAAGATCTGACGAGGCATTGAGACAGTGCAGATGTACATTTTGTTTCGCAAAGGCTGCTTCTATCGAACACACTTTAAGCCTCTATTCCATGTCTGATTTATCCAGTGTGACTTATTGCCCCACTTCAAGTGCCATGGGATCTTTTAAGTCCACCTGGGAGAGCAGACAGGGCCTCGGTTTAATGTCTCATTTGACAATGCAGCACACTCTCAGTATCGCACTGGAGTATCAACCTAGGTTTATGTGCTCGAGTCCCTGGAGTGGTACGATGAACCCACAACCTTCTGACCCAGAGGCACGAGTGCTCCATGAGCGACATGAGCGAGAGCTTCAGGAAATTTAGGTGTAAATTGACATCAACACGAATGGGTAAAATTTTAGGTGTAACATCCTTATTAAGCCCTCTCAGGAAATTCCACCCCATAGATATTGTATTACTAATAGTCTCAAAGACTATAGTTTTGGGGTTTAACTGGTTCACTGGTTAAAACCCAGATAGCCTGAAAATTTATATAAATTTGACAGATTATGGATATGTGATAGCAAACAGGATGGTTCTCAGAGTGCTTTTGTTCTCTGTTTAACATGTAAAAAGTCATTTTTGGACATCCTGAGGTCATTAAAGGTGCAATCTAAATGCAAATATGTTCGTTCTTTCTCTCTTTCTCTCTCTGTGGTGCATGGTGTTGGAGTACCAGCGTGTCTATGACAGTGGCGTGATATGTGCCCTCAATCTGTCACTTGAAAGTGGGTCTTGGATGGAAACTTTACACTTGCTCACAGGAAGCAGGAGAAATCTGATCAACTGATCTCTAGATCATGACTCTCTGACACCACCTGGTGTCTCCAGCTGGGAACAGCAAACTGCCCGAGTTCTCACCTGCAGCTGATGGACTGTTGGAAAGAAGAAACAGGTTAGAAAGAAAGCACCATTTAATTTGAATTTGCTCCACACGCTATTGATCAGCAATATATTCGACAGTTTCATTATTCACCTACACACTACAGCTCTGAGATTACACCACGGGATGCAAGAGTATGAATAGAACTGAGTCCATTTGAAATTCCTCTCTGCTGTTTTAGTGGTGGTGTTGGGGTAATATCTGCACTGAAACAGAGGAATTGTAGACCTGAAGCATATCCTGCAGCTTAAATTCAGGATCTATGAGTTCTGCATCAATCTTATAACAACCACAACTTGCAGTTATATAGCACCTTTAATGTAGTAAAACATCCCAAGGTGGTTCACGGGAGCGATTGATACCGAGTCAAGGAAGGATAAAGACAGGTGACCAAAGAGTTAGGTTTTAAGGGAAGCCTCAAAGGAGGACATGCAATATCAAGATGGGGGATCAAGGGCAAATAGTGGAGCATCCTGGACTTTTTAAATAAAGTCACCTAGAATCATAGAATTATAGAAATTTACAGCACGGAAGGAGGCCATTTCGGCCCATCGTGTCCGCGCCGGCCGACCAAGAACTATCCAGCCTAATCCGTAGGTTCTTGGTCAGTAGCCCTGTAGGTTATGGCACTTTAAGTGCACATCCAAGTATCTTTTAAATGTGGTGAGCATTCCTGCCTCTACCACCCTTTCAGGCAGTGAGTTCCAGACCCCCACCACCCTCTGGGTGAAGAAATTTCCCCTCATATCTCCTCTAGACCTCCCCTCAATTACTTTAAATCGATGCTCCCCGATTGATGACCCCTCCGCCAAGGGAAACAGATCCTTCCTATCCACTCTATCCAGGCCTCTCAATTTTATACACCTCAGCCTCCTCTGTTCCAAAGAAAACAGACCCAACATCTCCAATCTTTTCTCATAGCCAAAATTCTCCAGTCCAGGCAACATTCTTGTAAATCTCCTCTGCACTCTTTCCAGTGCAATCACATCTTTCCTGTAATGTGGTGACCAGAACAACACACAATACTCCAACTGCGGACTAACCAGTGTTTTATACAGTTCAAGCATAACCTCCTTGTTCTTGTATTCCATGCCTCAACTAATAAAGGCAAGTATTCCATATGCCTTAACCACCTTATCTACCTGGCCTGCTACCTTCAGGGATCTCTGAACTTGCACTCCAAGTTCCTCTACACTTTTCAGTGTCGTACCATTTATTGTGTATTCCCTTGCCTTATTAGACCTCCTCAAATGTATCCAGATTGAATTCCATTTGCCATTGTTCTGCCCACCTGACCAGTTCATTGATATCGTCCTGCAGTCTGCAGCTTTCTTCTTCATTATCAACCACACAGCCAATTTTAGTGTCATCTGCAAACTTCTTAATCATACCCCCAACATTTAAGTCCAAGTCATTGATATATACCACAAAAAGCAAGGGACCCAGTACTGAGCCCTGCGGAACCCCACTGGATACAACCCTCCAGTCACAAAAACACCCATCAACCATTACCCTTTGCTTCCTGCCTCCGAGCCAATTTTGGATCCAACTTGCCACTTTGCCCTGGATCCCATGGGCTATTACTTTTGTGACCTGTTTGTTTTTTTCTCCTTCCAGACAATCCTGATGTGTCTCGACTAACTCAGATGTCAAGGCAATCCAGTCAGCCTGCCACCTTTTAATCATGGAGTAGAAACTCATCTCCAAGTGCTCTAATATCAGTAGTCCCTCTCTGTCTGATTGTCAAAACGAGCTTACAACAGAGTCAGGGGGTGTTTTAGCCTTCCTGACTGATGCATTGATCTTGCATTAATATATTTCATTGCCATCAGTCTCCCTTCGATTTCCATCGGGGAAGGTGAATGTTGTGAGCAGCAGAAATTTGACAGTACCCAGATATCATTCATTTCTTCTTCATCTACCTTGTGGCAGGTATGATTTGGAAATCAGCAAAGATTAGTCAGCTCTGTTACATGTTGGCGCAATTATATATCAGCACTGCTTGACAAAGTAATTGCTCCATCCTTGCCAAACAGAATGTGTAACTAGGCGCTTGTGAAGGTCAGGAGCTAGGATTGCTGCATATGGATTCTAATCGATTTGGGCAAGGGATTCTCGAAACTGATGCTACCAAAGTAGATACCATCTTGCTTATAATTGATTTGCAAACGTAAAATGTTCTCCGGGTACAAATAAATGAAGTATATCATAAATAGCACACAAGGCACATTTAGGATGCAGAAATGCTTACCAGCCTAAGATCATTTCAATGTAAAACTGGCAATATAACTTGGGAGGCAAGCCCCAATCTTACTCTAGCTTGCATTAAAGCCAAGCAGTGTGTTAGTCCCCACCAGAGACTGTCTGATACTAGTCTAACTTTGCACCAGGTGTAGTATAACTTCAATACGTTATGCAGAGGCGTATTTTAAAAGTGTCCACATAGTCCACCTGACCTCTTGTGCACTTTGTATTCATTGTTAGTTGTGGCTCAGTGGGTAGCACTCTGACCTCTGAGACAGAAGGTTGTGGGTTCATAGTCCACTCCAGGGACTTGAGTACAAAACTCAAGGCTGAAACTTGCAGTGCAGTACTGAGGGAGTGCTACACTGTCGGAGGTGCCGTCTTTTGAATGAGACATTAAACTGAGGACCCCCTCTCTGCTTTCTCAGGTGGGTGTAAAAGATCCCATGGCACTATTCAAAGATGAGCAGGGGAGTTATCCCTGGTGTCCTGGCCAATATTTAGCCCTCAACCAACATCACTAAAACAGGTTATCTCATCATTATCACAGTGATGTTTGTGGGAGCTTGTTGTGTGCAAATGTGCTGCCGTGTTTCCTACATTACAACAGTGACTACTTTCCCAAAAGTACTTCATTGGCTGTAAAGTGCTTTGGGAAGTCTTGAAGTTGTGATAGAAATCTTTCTTTCTATTTCCCAATGTTTGTCAATATAGCAGAAAGTGGATTCTATTGTTCCTTCTCTTTTCATATTAAAAATGAGGTGACCAGGGAGTAGAGCTCTGTGCTTGTGTCCAAGCTCGCCTATATCGAGCTCCTTTACTGCTGACTGGGGTGGTAGTATGACTTGGGTCAGATGACTGCACATTGCACTCCATAGATACCAGTCTGAAGCCAGTAACCACAGCATAACTGCAATCTTATTTATTCAAAGTCAGCTAGACAGTATTAAGGTCTATCCTATGGACACAGTTGAACTTTGACGTGATTGGCCGAGGCCGAATACCATCTTTCCAGGAATTATCTCCTGGTGTATTTACTCCTGTGATGTATGCATCTGTCGAGCTGTTCAATTGTGAGTGGCTTAGCCAGTCATGTGATATTCACAAGACTCAATGAAACCCCAGTCAGTCGGGTTTAGGTCATCCACGAGGTATGCAGTTGTGAGCCCAGTGGATGAACTGGTGATGTGTAGTATGATTGGTAAACCATTGCTATTGAGAACTAATGGATTTATTAACAATGTGTTGCTATGAATTCTTAAGCAAAGAACCCCTGAAGCAAATACATTACAAACACTAATCTTATTCTCACTGATGGAAAGCTTTGCAAACAAGAATTCCGACGGCCCCAAGCTAATGAAAATCACATGGCACCTGAAGCATTTCATTGCTTAGATGAAGAATCAAAAGAGTCACTAGGCTTCTTGATAAAAAATGAAGTCTTCCACATCAGCACTCAGACGCACCTGTAATCTGGGCACACACCAAGTACGTGGTTTAAAAGATTGCGGAATTGTAAGCATGAGTGAGTTATCCGGTGTAACTACAATGCGCTCGAGTCTGCTTGATCTTTCACGTCTGTCCATCCAGCCCTCCGTGTGAATAAAACTGCCGCAGACCCCGACTCTCGAATTGCATTTGTTCGGGGGGTGGGGGTTGCTCAAAATCGCGATCCGAATTTCAGACACAGTCGGAAACAAAATCCATTTTGGGATTGTTTTCATTGCAAATTTTTTAACGTTTTTTAAAAATTTATCCTCACTGAGACGTGCTCTGATTTGGACTACATTTTTATGGTGTAAGTATGAGTCACATTAAAAATGGAAAAGTTTCCTTGATTGCAGGTTCTGAAATTTGCTGAGCCTGATGTGTGTGACTGACGGTGAAATGAGATGAAACTTAGATTTTAAGACTCAAAGAAGAAATCTCCTGGAGTGGATTTATTAGTTACCCTTTTCTATTTATGGCCCCTGGTTCTGGTCTCCCCCCACATGGAAACATCTTCTCTACGTCGATCCTATCAAATCCTTTCAAAATCTTGAAGACCTCTATCAGATCACTCCCCTCAGCCTTCTCTGTTCTAGAGAAAAGAGCCCCAGCCTGTACAATCTTTCTTGCTAGGTCTAACCTCACTGTTCTGGTAGTAAACAGGACTTACGTTATATGCCGAATAGTTGAAATATGTTTTGTTAAAATTTTACACTTTATTAATAGCCCAACTTAGTTCATCAGTGCACAACAGAACCACCTGAACTATTACTGAGAGATGCCTGCTATGGCCAATCTGTCCAAGAAAACGTACCGCTGCAGTACTTAATTCCTGCCACTAGATGCTGCCAACCTAAATTCAGAGCTTCCCTATTCTCTGATATCATTTCCAGGTTGTGTAGACTTCACTTGCTGAACATTAAAATGATCTGTTCCCAGGCTTGGGACATTCTTCCTGCACCGGCTTAGCCAGCATTATAATTCGAGACTTCACCTTTCCCTTCGTTTATCGAAGCAGCAATGTTGGAGGCTGTGGATGAATCTGTATCTTTGCTCGCGTTGGAAGCACACGGAAACTAGGTTTGCCAATCCTCCAGGATTGTCCTGGAGTCTCCAGGAATTAAAGAGGTCATGTGATGAAACTTCCAGAAATATCATCATCATAGGCAGTCCCTCGAAATCGAGGAAGACTTGCTTCCACTCTAAAAGTGAGTTCTCAGGTGACTGAATAGTCCAATACGGGAATTACAGTCTCTGTCACAGGTGGGTGAAGGAAAGGGAGGGTGGGGAGTCTGGTTTGCCGCATGCTCCTTCCGCTGCTTGCGCTTGTTTTCTGCATGCTCTCGATGACGAGACTCGAGGTGCTCAGCGCCCTCCCGGATGCTCTTCCTCGACTTAGGGCGGTCTTTGGCCAGGGACTCCCAGGTGTCAATGGGGATGTTGCATTTTATCAAGGAGGCTTTGTGGGTGTCCTTGAAATGTTTCCTCTGCCCACCTGGGGCTCGCTTGCCGTGTAGGAGTTCCGAGTAGAGCGCTTGCTTTGGGAGTCTTGTGTCGGGCATGCGGACAATGTGGCCCGCCCAACGGAGCTGGTTGAGGAATATATACAACCCTCATGGGAACTTAGCTACATTGCTAGCTTGGGTGATAAAACAACCACAACTTGTATTTATATAGAACCTTTAATGTAGTAAAACATCCCAAGGCACTTTACAGGAGTGTTATAAGACAGAAAATAAATACATTTGACACTGAGCGACATAAGAAGAAATTATGGCAGATGAAGAGGTAGGTTTTAAGGAGCGTCTTAAAGGAGGAAAATGAGGTAGAGAGGTTTAGGGAGGGAGTTCCAGAGCTTAGGGCCCAGGCAGCTGAAGGCACGGCCACCGATGATTGAGCGATTATAATCAGGGATGCTCAAGACGGCAGAATTTGAGGAGCGTAGATATCTCGGGGGGTTGTGACGCTGGAGAAGATTACAGAGATAGGGAGGGGCGAGGCTATGGAGGGATTTGTAAACAAGGATGAGAATTTTGAAATTGAGGCGCTGCTTAATCGGGATCCAAAGCAGGTTAGCGAGCACAGGGGTGGTGGGTGAGTGGGACTTGGGACATGGGCTGCCGAGTTTTGGATGACCTCAGGTTTACTTAGGGTAGAATGTGGGAGGCCAGCCAGGAGTCTTTTGGAGTAGTCAAGTCTAGAGGTAACAAATGCATGGATGAGGGCGAGTAGTGTGTAGTTGAATCAAACAGCCATGAAAAGTCCCAGGTTGTCCTTAGTTAGCTAACTTGAGCCACCAGGATTTAGAGGGACAAGGTGTAGATCACCCAAGGCCTTACTGCTCAGTCCTTTGTGCTGGAAGCGTGTGTATATTAAGATCCAATGTGGCCACCTTGCCCGCTCAATGTCTCTGCAAGATCCTGCAAATCCCCTGGGAGGACAGACGCACCAACGTTAGTGTTTTCGATCAGGCCAACATCCCCAGCATCGAAGCACTGAACACACTCAACCAGCTCCGTTGGGCAGGCTACATTGTTCGCATACCCGACACAAGACTCCCAAAGCAAGCGCTCTACTCGGAACTCCTAGATGGCAAGCGAGCACCAGGTGGGAAGAGGAAACGTTTCAAGGACACCCTCAAAGCCTCCTTGATAAATGCAACACCCCCACCGACACCTGGGAGTCCCTGGCCAAAGACCGCCCTAAGTCGACGAAGAGCATCCGGGAGGGCACTGAGCACCTCGAGTCTTGTCGCCGAGAGCATTCAGAAATCAAGTGCAGACAGCGGAAGGAGCGTACGGCAAACCAGACACCCCATCCACCCCTTCCTTCAATGACTGTCTGTCCCACCTGTGACAGAGACTAATTCCCATATTGGACTGTTCAGTCACCTGAGAACTCACTTTTAGAGTGGAAGCAAGTCTTCCTCGATTTCGAGGGATTGCCTATGATGATGAGTACCGAAGGAGTGCTGCATTGTCATAGGTGCAGTCTTTCGGATGAAACATTAAACCGAGGCCCTGTCTGCCCTCTCAGGTGGATTTTAAGGCACTATTTCAAAGAAGAGCAGGGGAGTTATCCCCGGTGTCGTGGCCAATATTTATCCCTCAATCAACATTAAAAAAACAAATTAACTGTCTATTATCACAGTGCTGTTTGTGGGACCTTGCTGTGTGCAAATTAGCTGCTGTGTTTCCTATATTACAACAATGACTACACGCCAAAAGATACTTCATTGGCTATAAAATGCTTTGGGATGTCCTGAGGTTGTGAAAGGCGTTATTTCAATTCAAGTTTTTCTCTCCTCTCACAGGGGGAATTCAATCCCACGTAAACCAGTTTCAAATTTTCTTTTAATTATTTTGAATTTTATGCTCCAAAGAGATGAGTAAATATTTCATTTTTTTTTATAATACCTTTACAATTAATTGTTGATTCAGAACCCCCTGTACAAAGCTGTTAATGCTTTCTGGAAATGTTTCCAGCTGAATTTCTTAGTAAGAACTGCATGCGATAAAAAAATTCTCTATAGTTTAATTTGCCTTAGAACCATAGAACTAAACAATTTTCTAGCACAGAAGGAGGCCATTTGGCTGATTTGTATCTGTGCAAGCTCTTTGCTCGAGCAATCTAGAACTAGCTCTGTCCAATAGCCCTGTATCTTCTTCTGCTTCCCATATTAATCTATTTTTCCCTTAAACAATATGATGCTTTCAGCCTGAACTATTCCCTTTGGCAAAGCAATCCTTTGTATACAGAAATTTCTCCGAACCCCCCTCCATTTTTGTACGAAGCAGCCTATACGACATCTGATCAAGCAGGTTCTAAAAACTCATACAGCCCACCTTTGTTAATTCTCTTTATCTGATTGATCATATTTCAAATAAAAACTATTACATTTGTCAAAAACATCTTGCCTTGAACAAATACAGGCTGGCTGTCTTTGATTAATCATGCATTTTATAAAGGCTCACTAATTTTCTTTTGAATTATGGAATCTATTGGCTGAATTTTAGCATACAGGAATGGGTGGGTTGGGTTCGGAACAGATGTAAAAATGTAAAAAATCTGAACCCTGACCCCAACCCGTCTCCGACCTGCCCACTTACAGAGGCGAGACAAGGGGCGGGCCTCGGGAAACCCAACAGCTGAAATGAGGTGAGGTAAGTGACATCACAGCATCGCTTATGGGCCAGTAGGAGCAGGAGCGCTTCCCCCTGACCCCCCAAGCTCCCTCTCCCAACATATAAAGGTCCCCTGGATCGTTCCGCCCCCCTCTAAATTGAACTCCTACCCTGATCGGACCACCTCCACCCCCCCCCCATCCCGGAGTCGTGGATTGGACCAACTTGGTCCTGAGACCCTGACTTCAGTTATTCCACTATTGGTGGCCGTGCCTTCAGCTACCTAGGCACTGAGCTCGGGAATTCCCTCTCTAAACCTCTTCACCTCTCCGTTCCTTAAAACCAGTGATTGGCAGAAGATCCAAAGGTGACATGAGGAAAGACTTGTTTACGCACGGAGTGGTTAGGATCTGGAATGCACTGGCTGAGAGGGTGGAGCAGATTCAATCGTGGCTTTCCGAAGCAATTAGATAAGTGCCTGAAGGAAATTGCAGGACTATGGGAAAAGTGCTTAGGAGGGAGATTGGCTGAAGTGCTCTTGCAGAGAGCCTACACGGGCTCAACTGTCCAAATGGCCTCCTTCTAAGGTTCTATGACCTCTTTGACCAAGCTTTTGGTCACCTATCCTAATGCCTCCTTCTTTGGTTCAAAGTCAATTTTTGTCTGATTATGCTCCTATGAAACGCCTTGGGGCATCTCAGTTCTAAATGGGCAACCCTTTATTCTTAAACTATGCACCCTAGTTCTACATTCCCCCTTGAGTGGAAACATCCTCTCTACCTTGTTGAGCCCCCTCAGTATCTTATGTTTCAATAAGATCATCTTTCATTCTTCTAAACTCTAATGAGTATAGGCCCAACCTGCTCAACCTTTCTTCATAAGTCAACACCTTCATTTCAGGAATCAACCTCGTGAACCTTCTCTGAACTGCCTCTCATGCAAGTATATCCCTCCTTAAATACGGAGACCTAAACTGTACGCAGTACTCCAGGTGTGGTCTCACCGATACCCTGTACAGTTGTAGCAGGACTCCTCTACTTTTGTACTCCACCCCCCTCAGGGCCGGCGCAACCATGAGGTGAACTGAGAGGGCCAAAATTTGTGGGCCGCCAAAAAATGGAATTAAACGAATCTCTCCAGGGGACGCGCTGGGAAATGGGTTCAAATCCAGCGGGAATTCGCCTAACTAGAGCCCTTAATAATGAACCTGCCTTGAGTATTTTGTAACTAGGGCGTGAATTACGGTGCATTTAGTGTTATATAGAACACCGAGATCCCGCAGAACTGAAAGGGAGCAGGTTGGGGAGGGGTGGGTGGGGGGGTGTGGGGGCGAGGGTGTAAATAAAGGTCCCCATGTGATATCACCCTCTTTCTTCCTGGCTCGTTAATCTGACACTACCCTGCACTGTTCTTTCATTTAAACACCTTGACATGTTTGAAGATCAGTGCAAAGTGGGAAGATTTGGAACTGGAAAAAAGATGTAGCCAGGCGCTGCTGGTTGCTGAGCAACGGGAGAGCATCAAAGTTCGCTGTGGGTTCCCAGCTTTCCTTTTTATTTCATTTTCATTTGATTTTCTTTGCTGGCGGAGAGTAGGGGTTTTGTTTTACTGTTCACACTGCGTACCCTGTGAGCTGCCGAACTGTCTGTTTGCCCCACCCCCTCCCTGGTGTAGCCCAGCCAACCTCCCAGAGACGGGGAGTGAAATGGACGTGGTGAAACTGACACCCCATGCAGATCAGCGCAGCTCAGCTCAGATCAGATGAGACAACCACCCAGCCCCACACATTAAAAGGACAAGCACTGTATGAACAGTGGGTGAAAACATCCTTTAAATGGAGACAGCTCTGTCGCACAGAGTTTGACTGCTGCTTCTGATTTATCCTTTTAAGATCCTTTTTGTCTTCTGAATGATTCCCCCATTACAGATACTAATCTTGAAAATGTCCCACACTTTCCCATCATTATCACAGTTCTCTTTCCCCAGTAAATCATCAATTGTCTGGCAATTGTGGTGCTGTATTCTTTTTAGCGAAGCCTGGTCCAAAATAATGAATGAAGTGCCATTTTATACCATCTATTTAAAATACAACAGTATTGTCCTCTGAAGAGTGAAATATATCTGGGTCATGATACATGGATGGTCACAGGATACTCGCCAATACAGATTGTGTTGTATATACGTGGTGTATTGTACTACTGGTGTATGGTACTATAGGTGTGCAGTTAAGATACACAGAGATATACTTATAAAACTTATAATATACACGTATATTTTATGTGCACTGTAAGTATTATTGGACAACCTGATTATGCAACAAGTTGACTATATTCTATCATAATAGTGCCTATTACAGCTTTTGATCACGGGGTTTTATTGTGTTAGCAGCAATCAGCTATTGTCCTTTCTCCAGTGTTTGGAGCTATCAAGGAACATTAATCAGCAGACTGTAAATCGTATACTTACAATATATCCCAGCACACGAAATAATCACTACTTATTTCAATTTTCCCAATTTATGACCAAACATTGTGCAGCAGGCTCAGGTGTTTCCCGTCTCACACAATCGTCACCGTGAAGAGGACTTCACAAGAAGCATATGGAAAAAATGAAAGTCTTCTTCCAGTTTGTAGAACATCTGCTGAACAGTGTTTGGTCATAAATTGGGAAAATTGAAATCAGTAGTTATTATCATTAATAATTTTACTTTGGATATGATAATAAACCAGTACATGTAAGACATCTTGCAATGTTTGTTTGCTTTATATTGGAATTGGTTAAGATGTAGGGGATTGGCGGGGCGCCAGGTGAACAGTTTGCCGAGAGTTAATTACCCTTGCGCTGGCCCTGATCCCCCTTGTAATAAAAGCCAACATTCCATTTGCCTTCCTGATCGATTGAAATCTGATACTAACCTTGCATTTGAATTGTATATAAAACAATATGGTTGTAAACCTAATTTCACAAAAAACGAAATAAAATCAAACTGGTAACTTTTCAAACAGCATCAGTCAACCTCTCAGAGTTGCGCATGGGCAGGCAATTTTGGTATGTGCCGTGGATCGGGCAGCGGGGTAGTTGGGCGGTGGGAGTGGTGGGAGGGCGTTGTGTGGGGTGGGGGCAACGGCGGTGTGGCATGATCTGGGGGGTGTAGTTGGGGGGGTGGTGGTGGTGGTGGTGGTGCAGGAGGAGGGCATTGGGTGGGAGGGGGCAATGGGGTTTGGCATGGACCGGGAAAGGGTGTTGGGTGGGGTGGGGAGGGGGCAGTGGGGTGTAGCATGGTCTGGGGGGTGTGATATTTGGGGGGTGATATAGATGTTGTGTGGGGAGGGAGCAATGGGGAGTGGCATGGTCGGGCATGGTGGGGGGGAGGTAATTGGGCGGTGGTGGTGCAGGAGGAGGGAACAAGTTATCCTTCTGTTCCGCCGTTTATTGTAGCAAAAGTTGTGTCTCTGAAGTGGAAGTGTGGCGAACAACCACAAATTTGCAGGTCAAATAAATGCAAACTTCACAATGTTGCTTCGGGTACGGTAGCATCGTGGTGATGTTACTGGACTAGCCATCCAGAGGCCTGGACTAATGATCTGGGAACATGAGTTCAAATCCCATCATGGCAGCTGGGGAATTTAAATTCAGTTATTTAAATAAATAAAATCTGGAATTAAAAAGCTAGTGACCATGAAACTGCCATATTGTCATAAAAACCCATCTGGTTCACTAATGTCCTTTTAGGGAAGGAAATCTGCCTTGCTTTCCCGGTCTTGCCTCTAGACCCACAGAAATGTGGTTGACTCTTAACTGCCCTCTGAAATGGTCTAGCAAGCCACTCAGTTGTATAAGTTCTCAAGCAATTAGGCCTTGCCAGCAACACCCACATCCCGTAAACGAATATAAAAGAAAATTACACAGAGCAGTTGTTTTCTAGTTAATGGAATGAATTTAAAAAACCACAATTTTTAAAATCTTTTCTTATTCAATCCAATGTTGTTTTATCTCCTGATAAGGCTCTTGGTAAATTTTGTTTACATATGAATGAAAAACCTCACCCAGCACTGAAAAGTGTTTGTATATAAGTGAAAATCTTAAACTAAACCGTAACAATAAAGGCAGGAAATCAAAACATGTTGGAAATATGGAACAGTTTGGACACAAGGATAATATTTTGTGTGGGATCTCACTCTGATGAAGGGTCTCTGCTGGAGCAAAAAGCTATCTCTCTTTCTGTTCTTTTGTTTTAAAAATTTAAACCATTGGTGCAATTTTGTGAAGTTTGCATTTATTTGACCTGCAAATGTGTGAGGAGGACGCAAAAAATCTGCAAAAGGACATAGACAGGCTAAGTGAGTGGGCAAAAATTTGGCAGATGGAGTATAATGTTGGAAAGTGCGAGGTCATGCACTTTGGCAGAAAAAAAATCGAAGAGCAAGTTATTATTTAAATGGAGAAAGATTGCAAAGTGCCGCAGTACAGCGGGACCTGGGGGTACTTGTGCATGAAATACGAAAGGATAGTATGCAGGTATATCAAGTGATCAGGAAGGCCAATATATCTTGACCTTTATTGCAAAGGGGATAGAGTATAAAAGCAGGGAAGTCTTGCTACAGCTATATAAGGTATTGGTGAGGCCACATCTGGAATACAGCGTGCAGTTTTGGTTTCCACTGATGGGGGAGACTAGAACTAGAGGGCATGATCTTAGAATAAGGGGCCGCCCATTTAAAACAGAGATGAGGAGATATTTCTTCTCTCAGTGGGTTGTAAATCTGTGGAATTCGCTGCCTCAGAGAGCTGTGGAAGCCGGGACATTGAATAAATTTAAGCTAGAAATAGACAGTTTCTTAAACGATAAGGGGATAAGGGGTTATGGGGAACGGGCAGGGAAGTGGAGCTGAGTCCATGATCAGATCAGCCATGATCTTATTGAATGATGGAGCAGGCACAAGTGGCCATATAGCCTACTCCTGTTCCTATTTCTTATGTTCTTATGGTATAGAAATTACCGTTGCAGACACCATGGATGCACTCTTAACATGTTGGTATGACATTCCTCTGTCTGCTATTTTAATATTTAAACCATTTCAACATTTGCAATAGAAAGCAGAGAAAGGAATGTCAACAAACAAGTGAAACCTTTGTGCACTAATATTGCCAGCTGTATTTTCTGGGTTATGACGCAGAACGTGTGTATTTGACATGCATACCAATACTTCAGCCATGAAAGCCTTAGGAGTCAAGCGAAAGCTCTAAGGGCTATAATCCACTCTTTGAGAACTATATTACAGAGCCCCATTGTGGGATCGCAGGTCACACACAGTTATTCTAACACCAGTCTGAAGAGACTTTTTGGTCTCAAGTTATTTCTTCCAATACGTGCCTGATCAGGAAGGCCAATGGAATCTTGGCCTTTATTGCAAAGGGGATTGAGTATAAAAGCAGGGAAGTCTTGCTACAGGTATACAGAGTATTGGTGAGGATATTTCAATGCAGCGCCTGCTGGTTTCCGGTGCGCTTTCGGCCTCCTCTTTCCCTGCCACCAGAACAACACACCATCTGGTGTAATGCACCTCCGCCCAATTCACTTCGCCGTTTTCCTGACAAACACCTGAAAATCTTTGCACCAGAGCAGAGAGTCCATGCACCGGAGTCCACGGTCAGTTCAGAAGGCTGTGCGAGCAGGAATTTGCGTGGTACAAAGCTTTGTGGCATTTTTTTTCGAGAATGTAGGCCACATTTAAATTGCACCAATGCTATGTGAAGTGTTCATTTAACCGGTGCATAAAAGATTGATTTAAAAAAAAATGTATTGGCTTTTCTCGCATGATAAACCTATTTGTACAATTGGATTTCATGAATCCAAATTTAGGAGCAGCTTTAGTGCATTGGGTCCCTCTACAGGGACCTGCTTGGACTCCAGGGAGCTCAATTGTATGAGGTCTGTGCCTTCCTTTTTGTTCAAAGGAAGTTCCTGTTAAACAAATGGGACAAGAGTGAACCATTACCAGTGCTCCCAGGGGCCATGGAGATGTCATGCCAGCTGTGAATTGTGGCAGCTGCTGGCTGAGAACAAATTACTTCATAGAACCATTGAGTCACAGAATGGTTACAACACAGAAGGAGGCCATTAGGCCCGTCGAGCCCATGCTGGCTCTCTGCAAGAGCACTTCAGTTAGTCCCACTCACCCACCTTTTCCCTGTAACCCTGCAATTTTTTTTCCTTCAGATATTTATCCAATTTCTTTATGAAAATCACACTTGAGTCTGCCTCCACCACCCCTTTCAGGCAGTGCTTTCCAGATCCTAACCACTCACTGTGTAAAAAAGTTTTCCCTCATGTCGCCTTTGGTTCTTTTGCCAAACATCTTAAATCTGTGTCCTGTGGTTCTTGATTCTTCCGCAAATGGGAAACGTTTCTCTCTATCTACACTGTCTACCTTCCGGTTAGCCTGACATCAGTAGTGGGGAAATGCTGGAATCAATTATTAAAGATGAAATAGCAGCACATTTGGAAAGCAGTGACAGGATCAGTCCAAGTCAGCATGGATTTATGAAAGGGAAATCATGCTTGACAAATCTAGAATTTTTTGAGGATGTAACTAGTAGAGTGGATAAGGGAGAATCAGTGGATGTGGTGTATTTGGACTTTCAAAAGGCTTTTGACACAGTCCCACACAAGAGATTAGTGTGCAAAATTAAGGCACATGATATTGGGGGTAATGTATTGATGTGGATAGAGAACTGGTTGGCAGACAGGAAGCAAAGAGTGGGAATAAATGGGTCCTTTGCAGAATGGCAGACAGTGACTAGTGGGGTACCACAAGGTTCAGTGCTGGGACCCCAGCTATTTACAATATATATTAATGATATAGACAAAGGAATTGAATATAATATCTCCAAGTTTGCAGATGACACTAAGCTGGGTGGCAGTGTGAGCTGCAAGGAGGATGATAAGAGGCTGCAGGGTGACTTGGACAGGTTAGGTGAGTGGGCAAATGCATGGCAGATGCAGTATAATGTGGGTAAATGTGAGGTTATCCACTTTGGTGGCAAAAACGGGAAGGCAGATTATTATCTGAATGGTAACAGATTAGTAAAAGGGGAGGTGCAATGAGACCTGAGTGTCATGGTACATCAGTCATTGAAAGTAGGCATGCAGGTACAGCAGGCAGTAAAGAAAGCAAATGGCATGCTGGCCTTCATAGCGAGAGGAATTGAGTATAGGAACAGAGGTCTTACTGCAGTTGTACAGGGCCTTGGTGAGACCACACCTTGAGTATTGTGTGCAGTTCTGGTCTCATAATCTGAGGAAGGACATTCTTGCTATTGAGGGAGTGCAGCGAAGGTTCACCAGACTGATTCGCGGGATGGCAGGACTAACATATGAAGAAAGACTGGATTGACTAGGCTTATACTCACTGGAATTTAGAAGAATGAGAGGGGATCTCATAGAAGCATATAAGATTCTGACGGAATTGTACAGGTTAGATGCAGGAAGAATGTTCCCGATGTTTGGGAAGTCCAGAACCAGGGGTCACGGTCTAAGGATAAGGGGTAAGCTATCTAGGACCGAGATGAGGAGAAACTTTTTCACGCAGAGAAATCTGAACCTATGGAATTCTCTACCACAGAAAGTTGTTGAGTCCAGTTCGTTGGATATATTCAAAAAGGAGTTAGATGTGGCCCTTACGGCTAAAGGGATCAAGGGGTATGGAGAGAAAGCAGGAATAGGGTACTGAGGTGAATGATCAGCCATGATCATATTGAATGGTGGTGCAGGCTCAAAGGGCCGAATGGCCTACTCCTGCACCTATTTTCTATGTTTCTATGTTTCTATGTCTGGGCCCCTCATGACTTTGAGCAATCTCCATCAAATCTCCTCCCAACCTTCTCTGCTCCAAGGAGAACAACCCCAGCTTCTCCAGTCTACCCCTGGAACCATTATCGTAAATTTTTTCTGCTTTGATGAATAAAAAACAGTTTTGTGATCTAGAACTGAACAATAGTCTCCCCCTAAAGGGGCAAGTTAACGGTGAACCTTTCAAACGTTGTTCTTCGGGTTAAAACTTGACAGGCCATGCGTGACTTCTTATAGCGCCTTTAATCGACAGCGACAAAACAATACACCAGAGATTTATTATGAAAAATGCTTTCACATTCGCCAGTCTGGGCCCACAGAAGGTTTCAGACAGATCCACAGACACAAAATTTCAAAATGATGAGCAGGCCATTCAAAAACCTTTATATAGTTAAAATCAATGCAACACAACCTTTAATCAGATTTTAGTATGAAAGCAAAAGCTGTAAGTGAAATCACTTCGTGAATTTTCTTTTGAGTCATTTTTAACAGTCTTACCCTAGACTATTGCAGCTTCTGGTGTCTTAGATTGCGCCAATCCAGCTCCCCCTGTCCTTCGATAAATGATTTTTTAAAAATTGTCCCGCGATGTGGGCATTTATTGCCCATCCCTAATTGCCTTTGAGAAGGTGGTACTGAGCCTCTGCCTTGAACCGCTGCAGTCCGTGTGGTGAAGGTGCTCCCACTGTGCTGTTAGGGAGGGAGTTCCAGCATTCTGACCCAGTGACGATGAAGGAACGGCTGATATATTTCCAAATCAGGATGGTGTGTGACTTGGAGGGGAACGTGGAGGTGGTGGTGTTCCCATGCGACTGCTGTCCTTGTCCTTGTAGGTAGTAGAGGTCGCGGGTTTGGGAGGTACTGCTGAAGAAGCCTTGGCGATTTGCTGCCGTTCATCTTGTAGATGGTACACACTGCAGCCACGGTGCGCCGGTGGTGGAGGGAGTGAATGTTGAAGGTGGTGGATGGGGTGCTTAATGCTTGCTATAAGATTCAGGTAAGCTTTTGGTAATATGCCCAGGATAAGGACTAGCAAACCCTGCCTGGCAAGTCCTTTTAACTTAGAACTCTATAAGATCTCACGGAGAGAGTAGCAGAGCACCCCGGCAGAACTTGTTTTAAGTTTAAAATATCGAGGAAACTTACTTTACAGAAGATCAGATTTCAGTTGCTGAATTGCTATTTTTTTTAAAAGATTTTCAAACGGACTTTCCGATTTTGAATTAAAAATTAAAAATGGATATAATGCAGCATTTTAAAGCTGCAGTGTTTTTTTGTGGCATATTCGCTTTTCGTTCTCAACATAATTATTCCATCTGAAGCGGTTATGATCCAAAGTGTTTGGTAACTGCTTTGTGAAAGACCTCCTGTTCGGTCAGCAAGCATTTCCCGGAGCTGCCGGTCGCCTGACACTTTAATTCTCTGCTCCACTCCCACTCTGTCCCCGGCCTCCTACATCATCATCATAGGCGGTCCCTCGCATCGAGGATGACTTGCTTCCATGCCAAAAAAAGATGAGTTCACAGATGCTCTAACGAAGCTCAATGGAAGCTCCAGGAGCAGTAAGTCATCTTTCGATTAGGCACTTTACAGCCTTCTGAACTCAACATCGGGTTTCACAATTTCAGATCATAACCTCTGCCCCTATTTTTTCAGATGTCAGCAGTTGCTGATGATGCTCCTATTCCCATTTACACCTCCTCTAGACTCATCTTTTACTTTTTTACTTGACTCATTACCATCCACTTTCTCCTTGTACCATCATCCCTTTTGTCATTTAATCACTTCTGCCTTCCACTCTATCACAGACCTTCTCTTTTGTTCTTTCCTCCCCCTCCCCCACCCCCCCGCACTTTCCCTGCCTCTCTACTTGCTTAAAATCTGTTACATCTCTAACTTTTTCCAGTTCTGATGAAAGGTCTTTGACCTGAAACGTTAACTCTGTTTCTCTCTCCACAGATGCTGCCTGACCTGCTGAATGTTTCCAGTATTTTCTTTGTTAATTTCTGATTTTCAGCATCCGCAGTGTTTTTCTCTTGTTAACTACGTGTTAATGTCTGGAATTTATTTGATGATGTTTGCTGCATACAAATAGTGGGAGCTTTCATGCTTTCCTCATCTTTGAAACAAGGCACTCTCCTTGTTTAGCCAGATGTTCCGTTAATTTTCAAGCATAGCCACATCGGCTTCAACATAACATCGTTTTGATGTGAGCTGTCATTAACAACCATCAACTGACTCCCACTCATGTCCGCCTTGCTCAGCTCATTGCTGGTGAAACTAACACTTAGAAGAACTTATTACCCTTCATTTTAGGAAAGAATAACTTGTCCGTGAATTGACAGCTGAGCAGTTAGTCATTCCTGAATTGAATGGATGACCACAAAGGGAAAGGATTTAGTTTTAGAAGTATATGAGTGACCGGGATCCATCAAATAGCCTTAACATTGTTTATTTCAGCATGTGGGCTGTCAGTGAAGATTTTTCTGAGGGCTTTTGCTGGAGATTGTGATAAAGGTTGCCAAGGTGGGGTCAGCTATAGAGTGATAGCGTGGAGAGTGAACTGAGGGTAGCTGGAAGGATGCGAGTGAAGGCAAAAGGAAAGTAAGACTTGCATTCAGTGTTCCCGTTAAGCTGTGCACAGCTGTGCAGTGCTCTGGAGCTCCCGCTCAGCCAACTCACTGGCTTTTAAATGGGAAAAACCGCGCCTGCGGAGTATTTTGAATGAAGTGCGCACGCAGAAAAAATTAAAGGATACATTGCTTGCATTTATATAGCACCTTTCACAACCTCAGGATGTCCCAAAGTGCTTTACAGCCAATTAAGGCATTGTTTTAATGTAAGAAAGGCAGAAGCCAGTTTGCGCACAGCAAGCTCTCACAAACAGCAATGTGATAGAAACAGATTAACTGGTCATTGTCATGTGCTGTACATACCAGACACCAGATGGTGTCATTGTTGGAGGCCACTGAGCAGCACGCACATGGTGCTGCTCTGGTATAAAAGGCCAGCCATTTTGTGAGTCAGGCACTTTGGCCGTAATAAAGCAGAACAAGGTTGTACCTTGTTCAGTTAAACAGTACTCAGTTTGTACCTTTATTGCATACATAACAGTTTCAGGTTGGTTGAGGGATAAATATTGGCCAGGATAAACGGGGATATCTCCCCTGCTCTTCTTTGAATAGTGCCGCAGGATCTTTTCTGTCCCCCTGAGAGGGCAGACTGGGCTTCAGTTTAATGCCTTATCTGAACGACAATGCAGCACTCCCTCAGTACTGCAGTGAGGCGTCAGCCTGGCTTATGCTGCTTACGGCTCAGGAACCCCCCACCTTCTGACTCAGAGTGCCACCCACTGAGCCATGGCTGAGACTCAGGGCAGGTTGATTATTGCCAAATGGGGTAGATTGAGGGTGGCTAACCGGACTGAGCCGAAGATGGGTGGAGATGAAAGTGGCCGGCAGGGTGTCGAGAGAGGGTTATTAGTGGGAATGGGTGGAGGCTGTAACTGGGAAACACCGGTGTAATCAGAGGTCGGGTGGGACAACGAGGACTGCTGCTGGGAATGGCTAAGCTCTGCTAATGAGGACAAGATGCAGGCAGTTAGCAGGACAAAATGGGGGCTGTTAGAAAGGGTGGCCAAGCAGAAAACTCCCTGCAGGCTTGAAATGAGAGGGGACAACAGGGCTTGGGTGAAGGCTGCACACAGACACCTGAAGGAGAATAGACATGTCTTGGACAGTAAACCTGGACAGTGTCCTATTAACACTAGTATCCTTCCATTTGGGTGAGCAAACCTCTGGATTTGTACACTTTCACACTTCTCAATTAGCTTGTTATCGCTTGACAATTGACAGGTGATACTCAGGAACAGAAATGGGTGAACTGCGCAAGGTGGCCATTTACCGGTCCAGGCAGCGGGCGGTCGAGGGGATCGTTCAGCCCAACTGCCTGCCTCTCTTCTGTGGTTACATTCGAGCCAGGTTGACCCTGGAGATGGAGCACGCGGTGTCCACTGGTACGCTCACGGCCTTCTGCAAGAGGTGGGCGCCGGAAGGACTGGAGTGCATCATCACCGCTGGCAATCAAATTTTAATTTGATTCTTCAATGCTAAAAGTTTAATTGTTGGTTTTAGTGCCCCTTTAATAAGGGGGCACTTGATTTAGTTTCAACCAAAAGTAGTTGGGTGAACTGCAATGATTAGTACTGGGTGAACCATAAATTACTCATGGCCCGTCGCAAGATGCAATTATTTTATAATAATGTGGGGCCATTAAGGGACATACAGGGCTGCAAAAATATATCTAGCCAGTCCAAAAGACAAATACCTCTTAACTACCCACTCCCTCAAATACCTATCCATGTTCTGAGGAAGGATAATTACTCACAGTATTAACTTAGCTTCTCTTTTCCGCTTTGACTGACCCACTGGTGAATGATTATCTCTTGTGAGTTGAGAATAATGTAGAATTGGTTGGAGATCAGTCCTTAAAAATGATCTGCCAAGTAATAATACAAACAGAATATTAAGGTGTATTAATTTGCCAGAAATCCAAAAATGTCATGCACACAAATCATTAGTAACATATCACTTAAAATGCTTCTTAGAAAAAGGCAAAATAAGAGGATCAAAAATAATGAATTAACATTGATCACTGTGCTTTGAAGGCAAGCTGAGCAAATAAAGATTTCTGTCTTAAGAAAAAGAAGGGCAAGATAAGCATTCAAATCCTTAAACTAAAGAAGGAAAAGGACTAACTACCTTTAATTTAATAGGAAATGAAAAACCAGTGAGCATTTATAAGGGACCTTTTCAAGTGTAGCTGTGAAATAAACTGTTACTCAATGTAGGTTCTATGAAAAGGCAACCTAACAGATTTTTTCTCTTCCAGATGCTCTCTCCAACTAAACGTCATCTTCCTTTTAAGAGAAGAACAATATGCATTGAATGAAAAGACATTTTATGCAGCGAAAAGCTGTGTAATTTGTATGGCTCTATGCATAGTGTAATATAATTTGGAGTACAGTGGTAGCTAATCCTCTAACAGCTGTCTAACTAACTGCATTTCAATTGTCAGTTCTACGTGTGCATGATGGTAATAATCCATTTTTATGACCTGTAAATCAGTATGTTTCCCCCTGGTGACGTGCTGCAAATTTTCTCGACTATCTTTATTACTTTCATTATGCTGTGTTTGCAACTAGATTCTGGATATTTATATATATATATTCTTGGTAAAGCCAGCCCAGCAAGTATGGTGACTGTACTTTGCTCCCCATGTAAAATTGTGGCTCAAAGTATCCTTCCTTTTCCTTTTCTTCCCTTTCATTTCCTTCCTTTTCTGCTTCCTTCCTCCCTTCTTTCCTTTCCCCTTTCCTTTCTTCCTTTACTTCCTTCCTTCATTTTCCCTTTACTTCCCTTTCTCCTTCCTTCCTTCCTTCCTTCTCCCTGTCCTTCCTTCCTGCATTCTTTCCTTTTCCCTTTACTTCCTTCCTTCCTTTCTTTTTCATTTCCTTCCTTCCTTTTCCCCTTTCCTTCCTTCCTTCTTTCCTTCTTTCCTTCCTTTCTTTTCCCTTTCCTTCCTTTCTTTTAAAATAAATTATCCCAATTAATTCCAAACATTTGCATAGTTTGATGTGACAATATGATTTTTATTGTGGGCACCAAAATCATATTATTCAGTTGAAGGTAATTATGAGTGATTTAATTTAAGCACATGTGCACAATATGCAAAGAGAAGAGTTCACTGAATAGCTACTGGCAGCAGATTCTCCAATCAATAAACATAAGAATCATTCAGAATGATATAAATTTAAGACACTTGCATGAGTTTGACCATAACTGACATTCGGAAATATGATAATTTTACACAATGCTACATTATGAACACGCACATCCTCTGATAAAGGCACCACAATTAAGCTTCTACCAAACAACTTTCTTTATTTAGAAAGATAAAATGAAATGTCTGTGAAACCTAAATGTCACACATGAAAAACAGAGGCATCATAATTCAAGATAGAAAAATATTGTGTTGGAAAGATATGATAACCAAAGGGCAAATACTACTAAAGAAAATCAATCAAATTATTGTGCCTGCCATTTAAAAAAAAATATTTTGCTGGAAACATAGAAACATAGAAAATAGATGCAGGAGTAGGCCATTCGACCCTTCGAGCCTGCACCACCATTCAATAAGATCATGGTTGATCATTCCCTCAGTACCCCTTTCCTGCTTTCTCTCCATACCCCTTGATCCCTTTAGCCATAAGGGCCATATCTAACTCTCTCTTGAATATATCCAATGAACTGGCATCAACAACTCTCTGCGGTAGGTAATTCCACAGGTTAACAACTCTCTGAGTGAAGAAGTTTCTCCTCATCTCAGTCCTAAATGGCCTCCCCCTTATCCTAAGACTGTGTCTCCCGGTTCTGGACTTCCCCATCATTGGGAACATTCTTCCCACATCTAACCTGTCCAGTCCCATCAGAGTCTTATAAGTTTCTATGAGATCCCCTCTCATCCTTCTAAACTCCAGTGTATAAAGGCGCAGTTGATCCAGTCTCTCCTCATATGTCAGTCCCGCCATGGTGGGAATCAGTCTGGTGAACCTTCGCTGCACTCCCTCAATAGCAAGAACATCCTTCCTCAGATTAGGAGACCAAAACTGAACACAATATTCCAGATGAGGCCTCACCAAGGCCCTGTACAACTGCAGTAAGACCTCCCTGCTCCTATACTCAAATCCCCTAGCTATGAAGGCCAACATACCACTTGCCTTCTCCACCGCCTGCTGTACCTGCATGCCAACTTTCAATGACTGATGAACCATGACACCCAGGTCTCGTTGCACCTCCCCGTTTCCTAATCTGTCGCCATTTAGATAATATTCTGCGTTCGTGTTTTGCCCCCAAAGTGGATAACCTCACATTTATCCACGTTATACTGCATCTGCCATGCATTTGCCCACTCACCTAACCTGTCCAAGTCACCTGCAGCCTCTTAGCGTCCTCCTCACAGCTCACACCTCCACCCAGTTTAGTGTCATCTGCAAACTTGGAGATATTACACTCAATTCCCTCATCTAAATCATTAATTTATATTGTACAGAGCTGGGGTCCCAGCACTGAGCCCTGCGGCACTCCACTAGTCACTGCCTGCCATTCTGAAAAGGACCTGTTTATCCCGACTCTCTGCTTCCTGTCTGCCAATCAGTTCTCTATCCACGTCAGTACATTACCCTAATACCATGTGCTTCGATTTTGCACACCAATCTCTTGTGTGGGACCTTGTCAAAAGCCTTTTGAAAGTCAAATACACCACATGCACTGGTTCTCCCTTGTCCACTCTACTCGTTACATCCTCAAAAAATTCCAGAAGATTTGTCAAGCATGATTTCCCTTTCATAAATCCATGCTGACTTGGACCGATCCTGTCACTGCTTTCCAAATGTGCTGCTATTTCATCTTTAATGATTGATTCCAACATTTTCTCTACTACTGATGTCAGGCTAACCGGTCTATAATTACCCGTTTTCTATCTCCTTTTTTTAAACAGTGGTGTTACATTAGCTACCCTCCAGTCCATAGGAACTGATCCAGAGTCAATAGATAGTTGGAAAATGATCACCAATGCCTCCACTATTTCTAGGGCCACTTCCTTAACTACTCTGGAATGCAGACTCTCAGGCCCCGGAGATTTATTGGCCTTCAATCCCATCAATTTCACGAACACAATTTCCCGCTTTATAAGGATATTCTTCAGTTCCTCCTTCTCACTAGACCTTCGGTCCCCTAGCATTTCTGGAAGGTTATTTGTGTCTTCCTTCGTGAAAACAGAAGCAAAGTATTTATTTAACTGGTCTGCCATTTCTTTGTTCCCCATTATAAATTCACCTGAATCTGACTGCAAGGGACCTATGTTTGTTTTCACTAATCTTTTTCTCTTCACATATCTATAGAAGCTTTTGCAGTCAGTTTTTATGTTCCCATCAAGCTTCCTCTCATACTCTATTTTCCCCCTCCGAATTAAACCCTTTGTCCTCCTCTGCTGAATTACAAAATTCTCCCAGTCCTTAGGTTTGCTGCTTTTTCTGGCCAATTTATATGCCTCTTCCTTGGATTTTACACTGTCCTTAATTTCCCTTGTTAGCCCCGGTTGAGCCACCTTCGTCGTTTTATTTTTACTCCAGACAGGGATGTACAATTGTTGAAATTCATCCTTGTGATCTTTAAATGTTTGCCATTGCCTATCCACCGTCAATCCTTTAAGTATCACTCGCCAATCTATTCTAGCCAATTCACATCTCATACAATCGAAGTTACCTTTCCCTAAGTTCAGCTCCCTAGTCTCTGAATTAACTGTGTCACTCTCCATATTACTAAAAAATTCTGCCATATTATGGTCACTCTTCCCCAAGGGGCCTCGCACAACAAAATTGTTAATTAGTCCTTTCTCATTACACATCACCCAGTCGAGGATGGCCAGCCCTCTAGTTGGTTCCTCAACATATTGGTCTAGAAAACCATCCCTAATACACTCCAGGAAATCCTCCTCCACCGCATTGCTACCAGTTTGGTTAGCCCAGTCAATACGTAGATTAAAGTCGCCCATGATAACTGCTGTACCTTTATTTCTTGCTTGATGCTGTCCCCATCCTCATTACCATTGTTTGGTGGTCTATACACAACTACCAGTAGTGTTTTCTGCCCTTTGGTATTCCATAGCTCCACCCATAGCTCCGAATTAAACCCTTTGTCCTCCTCTGCTGAATTACAAAATTCTCCCAGTCCTTAGGTTTGCTGCTTTTTCTGGCCAATTTATATGCCTCTTCCTTGGATTTTACACTGTCCTTAATTTCCCTTGTTAGCCATGGTTGAGCCACCTTCGCCATTTTATTTTTACTCCAGACAGGGATGTACAATTGTTGAAATTCATCCTTGTGATCCTTGTCATCCAAGCTAATGTCCTTCCTTACTATTGCATTAATTTCCTCTTTAACCAGCAACGCCACTCCACCTCATTTTCCTTTCTGTCTATCCTTCCTAAATGTTGAATATACCTTGATGTTGAGTTCCCAGCCTCAAAGCTTTTCTTTGGCGTACTTGAAGAGTTACGCCCGTTTTTTTGGGGCCCAAGTACGCCCCAAAAAATGTTCTAAGTTTCCCTGTTTGGTTTCTTCATTTTGGCGCAGCCTAACCTGTACTTTATTTTTGGGGCTGCAGCCTTGATCGGCGCCAAAAAAATCAGGTTGTCACGGTAACCAGGGACACAATGCGGGCTGAGGCTGAAAAGTGAAACATACAGCCAGCTCCCAACACATGAAAACACATTGCAGCAACTTACCTCCAATTATTAAAGTGTCCCCGCCCCTTTCTGTCATGTATTCAACCAGCATTGTAACCCATGTATAATCTGACCTAAGTTGTACACTGTGAGAACAATGGCCACTAGGTGGTGAACTCATGGGAGACACTCCTAACCTGGACCTTCAGATATAAAAGGGGAAGCTCCACCCACTTCCATCACTTGAGTGCTAAGGAATAAAGGACAGGTCACAGACTGACCTTCTCTCAAGCATGGGCCTTGTGTGCATTTATACTGTGTAGTAAGGACGTATCAATGGCAACGAGAAACTGGGATTTAAACCTCGCGAGCATGGCCACGAGCAGAACAGACGAGAGGTACTGTGTTAAGGAATGGTTGGAACAGAGATTCAACATTGTTAAAGCAGCACACAGTTCTCCAGGCAGACAAGGGCAATCGGGAATGCCCCAACATGTAGTCGAACCCAGAGGGGGAGTTCGACAGAGACAATGGCAAGCTGAACGGCGATTCATGCCATTGCAAGGGACAATGCGGCCAATAATGGAGCCATCAACACCTGTTAATGGCGCACTCAAGGACAATCACAGGGGCAGTCAGGGATGATCGATTGGAAAGGGACCTTTTGTTTCCAACAGCAGCTCATGTTGGAGGCGTGGAGGCACACACACAGCCGGAGTTTGCAGAGATGAGCAAAATACCTGCAGAAATTGCAGAAATGAACGCTGGGGGAAATCGCTGGAAGCTGAAGTTCATGAGGAGCACGTGTACAGTTCATACACCAGGACGCCACCGATAATGATGAAAGTGCTCCTCAATGGCATCCCAGTATCAATGGAGCAAGACACGGGGGCCAGCCAATCTCTGATGGGTATCAAACAGTTCGAAAAGTTGTGGGTGTCCAAGGCCAGGAGGCCAAAATTATCGCGGATTGACGCACAGCTATGGACATACACAAAAGAGATCATTCCGGTGCTCGGCAGCGCCACGGTAGTCGTGACACACAAAGATTCGGAGAACAGGTTGCCATTCTGGGTTGTCCTGGCGAACGGTCCTGCACTACTGGGGAGGAGTTGGCTTGCTGTCATGAACTGGAAATGGGGCGATGTCAATGCAATTTCCTCTGTGGAGCGAGTATCATGCTCACAGATCCTGGACAAATTTGACTCATTATTTCAACCCGGCATTGGCACTTTCATGGGGGCCAAGGTAGTGATTCACATAAACCCGGACGACAGGCCAGTACACCACAAGGCCAGAGCGGTGCCGTACGTGATGCGGGAAAAGATAGAAGGCGAATTGGACCGCCTGTTGAAGGAAGGCATCATCTCGCCAGTCGAGTTCAGTGACTGGGCGAGCCCGATTGTGCCGGTGCTCAAGGCGGATGGGTCGATCAGGATATGTGGTGATTACAAGGCCACCATCAATCGGATGTCACTCCAAGACCAGTACCCGCTACCAAGAGCGGAGGACCTCTTTGCGAGGCTATCCGGTGGCAAACTTTTTTCAAAATTGGACCTGACCTCAGCTTACATGACCCAGGAGCTGGCGAGTGAGTCGAAGAAGCTGACCACCATCACGACACACAAGGGGTTGTTTGAGTACAACAGATGTCCGTTCGGGATTCGCTCGGCCGACGCGATCTTTCAACGAAACATGGAAAGCCTCCTCAAGTCGATTCCAGGGACGGTGGTTTTTCAGGACGACATCCTCATCACGGGTTACGATACTGAAGAACACCTCCACAACCTAGAGGAGGTGCTACACAGACTGGACCGGGTAGGGCTGCGGCTGAAAAAGGCGAAGTGCATCTTCCTAGCTCCAGAGGTAGACTTCCTGGGGATGAGGGTAGCAGCAGAAGGGATCAGCCCTACTGCGTCCAAGACAGAAGCGATCCAGAGAGCACCCAGACCCCGTAACACGACAGAGCTGCGTTCGTTCCTGGGGCTCCTGAACTATTTTGGTAACTTTCTTCCCAAATTGAGCACGCTGCTAGAGCCGCTACACGTGCTCCTACGCAAAGGTCGCGAATGGGTCTCGGGGGACAGCCAGGAAAGGGCTTTTAATAGAGCACGCAATTTGTTATGTTCCAACAACCTGTTAACGCTATATGACCCATGTAAAAAACTTGTGTTAACATGCGATGCGTCGTCCTATGGTTTAGGGTGTGTGTTGCAGCATGTCAATGCCACGGGTCAGTTACAGTCGGTAGCTTATGCCTCCAGAAGTCTATCCCAGGCAGAAAGGTGGCTACAGGATGGTAGAAAAGGAGGCGCTCGCATGTGTATATGCGGTAAAGAAAATGCACCAGTACCTGTTTGGCAGGAAATTTGAGCTGGAGACTGATCACAAACCCCTAACGTCCCTTTTGGCCGACAACAAGGCCATAAATGCAAACGCATCGGCCCACATACAGAGGTGGGCACTCACGTTAGCCGCCTATGACTACACAATTCGGCACAGACCGGGTACCGAAAACTGCGCCGATGTATTCAGCAGACTCCCACTAGCCACCACTGAGGGGGCTACCGAGCATGGTGCTGAGGTGGTCATGGCTGTTGAAGCTTTCGGAAGCGAAGGCTCACCCGTGACAGCCCGTCAGATCAAAGTCTGGACAAATAGAGACCCGTTATTGTCTCTAATCAAGAAATGTGTCCTGAATGGGGACTGGGCAACCACGTACAGGGCATGCCCAGAGGAATTTAAACCATTTCACAGGCGCAAGGATGAACTCTCGATTCAGGCTGATTGCCTACTGTGGGGAACCGCGTAGTAATGCCCCAGATGGGCAGTGAGGTGTTCATCAGAAAACTCCACAATGAGCACCCGGACATTGTCAGGATGAAGGCAATTGCCAGGTCACACATTTGGTAGCCAGGGATAGACGCAGATCTGGAACTTTGTGTTCGCAGGTGCAACATGTGTGCCCAGCTGGGCAATGCGCTCAAGGAAGCCCCCCTTAGCCCCTGACCATGGCCCGCCAAGCCTTGGTCACGCATCCATGTGGACTACGCAGGTCCTTTCATGGGAAAAATGTTTTTGGTTGTAGTAGACGTCTACTCCAAATGGATCAAGTGTGACATTTTAAATTCAAGCACATCCTCTGCCACGGTAGAAAGTCTACGGGCAATGTTCACCATCCATGGTCTACTGGACATCTTGGTCAGCGACAATGGCCCATGCTTCACAAGCACTGAATTCCAGGACTTCATGGCAGGCAATGGAATTAACCATGTCAGAACGGCACCATTCAAGCCGGCCTCAAACGGCCAGGCAGAACGAGCAGTGCAGATAATCAAACAGGGGATGCTCAGAATCCAAGGGGGTTCCCTACAAAGCCGCTTATCACGCTTCCTGTTGGCCTACAGATCCCGACCACACTCGCTCACAGGGGTTCCAACCGCAGAGCTTCTAATGAAAAGGACGCTCAAAACCTGGTTATCCCTTATACACCCCACCACGAAAGAAATTGTCGGAACAGGCGCCAATCAAAATATCACTACCATGACAGGAATGCGAGGGCGCGATGTATTGATGTAAATGACCCTGTTTTTGTCCTTAACTACGCTGCAGGGCCCAAATGGCTTGCAGGCATTGTGATTGCCAAAGAGAGAAATAGGATTCTGGTAGTTAAACTTACCAATGGGCAAATTTGCCGCAAACACGTGGATCAAACTAAAACGAGGTTCAGCAACCCCATAGAAGAAGCAGAGGAAGAACACGATATAGAGTTCACTCTACCACAGGTGCCCAAACACAGGAACCAAAGGGAGGAGAAGCCAGTCACGGTGGGCAGTCCGGATAGGCCTGAGGCACTGCAAACAGCAGACACTCAGGCCAGCGCCCAACAACCGGAGCCCCAACTCAGGCATGTATTCAACCAGTATTGTAACCCATGTATAATCTGATCTAAGTTGTACACTGTGAGAACAATGGCCACTAGGTGGTGAACTCATGGGAGACACTCCTAACCTGGACCTTCAGATATAAAAGGGGAAGCTCCACCCACTTCCATCATTTGAGTGCTCAGGAATAAAGGACAGGTCACAGACTGACCTTCTCTCAAGCATGGGCCCCGTGTGAATTTATACTGTGTAGTAAGGACGTATCACTCTCGATGCCAGTGCTGATCCCTGCCCCTATCCCAGGCCGAAGGGTCTCCCAGTCTGCTCCCCCGCTCCTATCCCTGGCCGAGTGGCTTTCTGGTCCGTTCCCTCGCCTGCCCCGAGCCCCGACAGGCTTGCTGGTCTGCTCCCCAGGCCCTAGCCCTGGCCATTGGGCCTCCTGGTCCACTCCCCCACCTGCCCCGAGTGCCTTGCCGGTCCCGTTCCCTTGCCCCTGGCCCCGAGTGCCTTGCTGGTACTCTCCCCACATCTATCCCAGGCCGAATGGCCTCCCTCCCGGTCCCTGCACCTAACTATACCCGAAAGGCTTCCCCTCCAACACTCTCTCCCCCTCTCTCTTACCTCTCTTGCTGGTGCCCTGGCATCTGCTGCACTTAACTGCGCCGATTTCCTTACCTGCGCCGATTTCTTGCGCCAATTTCCTTAACTCTCCAGAAGGTTTTTCTGCAGAGGCCACAAACACTGGCCTAAGAAGAACTGGAGTACCTCTCAGCTGGCCAAACTTTCCTAAATGATCAGAATAGGTGCAGGTGGCAGGTTATGCCCCCTTTGACTGAAAAAAAAAGTAGCTAAAACAATCGTAACTAACTGAGTTACGCTGGTGCAAATTGATCGGGGAAACTGTTTTTTTTAAACTTAAGCCAAAACGCGGCGTGCTCCAAATAAACGGCGCAAATCACTGGGGAAAATTGAGCCCATTATGTGAAGCGCTTTGGGATGCGTTGAACTCATAAGACACTACACAAGTGCAATTATCTTTTCAAAGCTATACTTTGCATACTGCGACAATGTGATCTAGATGTAATTTCTGCAGCAGTCATACCTTTCACAGTAAATATAACCTGCCACAACACAAAAGCAAAATACTGCGGAGGCTGGAATCTGAAATAAAAACAGAAAATGCTGGAAATCTCAGCGGGTCAAGCAGCACCTGTGGCGAGAAACAACATTAATGGTTCAGGTCTGTGACCCTTCGTCAGAGCTCAAACACTACAATGGAGCCTGGAGTAGTAGAACCCGATCATTAAATTAATTAATCTCAATAGTTATATTGCTGAATTAATTGAGTAATTTGGCTTCTTTATGAAGTGTAATGTGCTGCTTGTTGCAAAATTATTACCCCCACCTCAATTGACTCATCAATGAATGGTTTTGATGCTATGCTATTCCATTGCTACATCTATTATTTTATTTCCTGAATCATTTTTTAATTGTTCCTGGGAGGTGGGCATCGCTGGCAAGGCCAGCATTTATTGCCCGCCCCTAATTGCCCTTGAGAAGGTGCTGATGAGCCGCCTTCTTGAACCGCTGCATTTCGTGTGGCACAGTGCTGTTAGAGAGGGAAGGAACAGTGATATATTTCCAAGTCAGTATGCTGTGTAACTTGGAGGAGAACTTGGAGATGATGGTGTTCCCATGCGCCTGCTGCCCTTGTCCTTCAAGGTGGTAGAGCTCATGGGTTTGGGAGTTGCTGCAGTGCATCTTGTAGATGGTACACTCTGCAGCCACTGTGCACCGATGGTGGAGGGAGTGAATATTTAAGGCTGTGAATGGGTTGCCAATCAAGCAGATCATGCTCCTGACTTATGCCTTGCAGATGGTGAAAAGGCTTGGGGAAGTCAGGAGGAGAGTAATTCGCCATAGAACACCCAGCCTTTGACCTGCTCCTGTAGCCACAGTACTATGTGGCTTATCCAGTTAAGTTTCTGGTCAATGGTGACACCCAGGAGGTTGATGGTGGGGGATTCGGCAATGGTAATCCCGTCGAATGTCAAGGGGCTGTGGTTAAACTCTCTCTTGTTGGAAATAGTCAATACTTGGCACATGTATGGCGTGAATGTTACTTGCCACTTATTAGCCCAAGCCTGAATGTTGTCCAGATCTTGCTGCATGCGAGCATGGACTGCTTCATTTTCTAAAGAGTTGCAAATGGAACCCTCTGCAATCATCAGCGAACATCCCCACTTCTGAACTTATGATGGAGGGATGGTCATTGATGAAGCAGCTGAAGATGGTTGGGCCAAAGACACTGCCCTGAGAAATTCCTGCAGTGATGTCCAGGGGCTGTGATGATTGGTCTCCAACCACCACAATCATCTTCCTTTGTGTTAGGTATGACACCAGCCAGTGGAGAGTTTTGCCCCTGATTCCCATTGATTTCAGTTTTACTAGGGCTCCTTGATGCCACATTCGGTCAAATGATGCCTTGATGTCAAGGGCAGTCACTCTCACCTCACCTCTAGAATTTAGTTCTTTTGTTCATGTAATGAGGCCTGGAGCCGAGTGGTCCTGGCCGAACCCAAACTGAGCTTCGGTGAGCAGGTTATTGGTAAATAAGTGCAGCTTGATAGTACTGTCGATAACACCTTCCATCACTTTGCTGATGATTGAGAGTAGACTGATGTGGCGGTAATTGGCTGGATTACATTTGTCCTGCTTTTTGTGGGACAGGACATACCAGGGCAGTTTCCCAAATTGTCGGGTAGATGCCAGTGTTGTAGCTGTACTGGAACAGCTTAGCTAGAGGCACATTTACTTCTGGAGCACAAGTCTTCAGCATGACAGCTGGTATGTTGTCCGGGCCCATAGCTTTTGCTGTATCGAGTGCGCTCACCCATTTCTTGATATCATGTGGGATGAATCAAATTGGCTGAAGACTGGCTTCTGTGATGGTGGGGACCTCAGGAGGAGACCGATCTGGATCATCCACTCAACACTTCTGGCTGAAGATGGTTGCAAATGCTTCAGCCTTGTCTTTTGCACTGACGTGCTGAGCTCTCTCATCATTGAGGATGGGGATGTTCATGGAGCCTCCTCCTCCCATTAATTGTTTAATGGTCCACCACCATTCACGACTGGATGTGGCAGAACTGCAATCTCATGATTTACAGGCATGTGGTGTCAAAAAGAAATTGGCAGTACAGGGCCAAAAAGATCAATTCGTGCTCGTATAAAAACTGGCTCTACTTTAACACTCATTTGAGATGACAAGATTAGTGCACTGCACATGCAGGGCGTGAAGCAGGAAGTTTGTGGGCTCCCCCCTTCAGTTTTACGCAGTAACAGATTTGCATCAGTAATGAAGTCAATCATTGTTCCTTGTGAGAGTGAGCACCACCATCGAGGAAATAGAACAGAGATCTGAAGTGCTGCGTTTAATGAGTAGGAGCCAGTTGAGTTCCAGCTCTTGCAAATTCCTGGACCTTGCAAGTTTCCAGTCCCATCACACTCAGTTCCTGCTGGTATGAGCATTAATGTCCACAGAAATGTATAGGTTAGAGGTTGTTAGAAGGAAGTAATGGTCTGGTTTATCAATGCCTGCCTTAAGTATCGAGAGGCCAGCGGGAAGTCAGGAGGCGGAGCGGGACGTTGCTGAGGCCTACAAGAGGCCCAAAAGGAGAGGCCAGACAGTGTAGCTGCAGCAGGGAGACAAAAAAGTAGAAAGAAATCGAAAGGTGATGTCACAGCCATGGGGGTAAGTGATTGGCTGGTGATTGGTAAGTAGTTTTTCTTCTTATTTTCTATATCAGTAAGCAACCTTCAGCATTGTTGTTGCCAATTTAAGTTTATCTAAGGGTTAAATTATGGCAGGACAGCTCGGACACGTGTTATGCTCCTCCTGTATTATGTGGGAAGTCAGGGACGCTCCCGGTGTCCCTGACGACTACGTGTGCGGGAAGTGCATCCGCCTGCAGCTCCTGACGGACCACATTGCGGCACTGGAGCTGCGGGTGGATGAACTCTGGAGCATCCACGATGCTGAGAATGACGTGAATAGCATGTTTAATGAGTTGGCCTTACCGCAGGTAAAGGGTACACAGCCAGATAGGGAATGGATGACCAACAGGAAGAGCAGTGCAAGGAAGGTAGTGCAGGTGTCCCCTGTGGTCATCCCCCTGCAAAAACAGATACACCGCTTTGGGTACTGTTGAGGGGGATGACTCATCAGGGGAGGGCAGCAGCAGCCAAGTTCATGGCACTGTGGGTGGCTCTGCTGCACAGGAGGGCAGAAAAAGAGTGGGAGAGCTATAGTGATAGGGGATTCAATTGTATGGGGAATAGATAGACATTTCTGCGGCCACAACTGAGATGCCATGATGGTATATTGCCTCCCTGGTGCAAGGGTCATGGATGTCTCGGAGTGGGTGCAGGACATTTTGAAGAGGGAGGGTGAACAGTCATGGTGCATATAGGTTACCAATGATATAGGTAAAAAATGGGGTGAGGTCCTACAAGACAAATTTAGGGAGCTAGGAGCTAAATTAAAAAGTAGGACCTCAAAAGTAGTAATCTCAGGATTGCTACCAGTGCCACTTGCTAGTCAGAGTAGGAATCGCAGGATAGCTCAGATGAATACGTGGTTTGAGGAGTGTTGCAGAAGGGAGGGATTCAAATTCCTGGGACATTGGAACCGGTTTTGGGAGCAGTGGGACCAGTACAAACCGGATGATCTGCACCTGGGCAGGACCGGAACCAATGTTCTAGGGGCAGTGTTTGCTAGTGCGGTTGGGGAGGAGCTAAACTAATATAGCAGGGGGATGGGAACTATGCAGGGAGACAGAGGGAAGTAGAATAGGGGCAGAAGCAAAAGATAGAAAGAAGAAAAGTAAAAGTGGAGGGCAGAGAAACTTAAGGCAAAAAGCAAAAAAGGCCACATTACACCAAAATTCTAAAGGGGCAAAGTGTGTTAGAAGGACAAGCCTGAATGCGAGGAGTATTCGGAATAAGGTGGACGGATTAACTGCGCAGATAGCAGTTAACGGGTATGATGTAATTGGCATCACGGAGACATGGCTCCAGGGTGACCAAGGCTGGGAACTCAACATCCAGGGGTATTCCACATTTAGGAAGGATAGACAGAAAGGAAAAGGAGGTGGGGTGGCATTGTTGGTTAAAGAGGAAATTAATGTAATAGTAAGAAAGGACATTAGCTTGGATGATGTGGAATTGGTATGGTGGAGCTATGGAATACCAAGGGGCAGAAAACGCTAATGGGAGTTGTGTACAGACCACCAAACAGTAGAAGTAAGGTTGGGGACAGCATCAAACAAGAAATTAGGGATGCTTGCAATAAAGGCACATCAGTTATCATGGGTGGCTTTAATCTACATATTGATTGGGCTAACCAAACTGGTAGCAATGTGATGGAGGAGGATTTTCTGGAATGTATTAGGGATGGTTTTCTAGACCAATATGTTGAGGAACCAACTAGGAAGCTGGCTATCCTAGACTGGGTGTTGTGTAATGAGAAAGGACTAATTAGCAATCTTGTTGTGCGAGGCCCCTTGGGGAAGAGTGACCATAACACGGTAGAATTCTTCATTAAGATGGAGAGTGACACAGTTAATTCAGAACCTAGGGTCCTGAACTTAAGGAAAGGTAACTTCGATGGTTTGAGGCGTGAGTTGGCTAGAATAGACTGGCAAATGATACTTAAAGGGTTGACGGTGGATAGGCAATGGCAAACATTTAAAGGTCACATGGATGAACTTCAGCAATTGTACGTCCCTGTCTGGAGTAAAAATAAAACGGGAAAGGTGGCTCAACAGTGGCTAACAAGAGAAATTAAGGATAGTGTTAAATCCAAGGAAGAGGCATATAAATTGGCCAGAAAAAGCAACAAACCTGAGGACTGGGAGAAATTTAGAATTCAGCAGAGGAGGACAAAGGGTTTAATTCAGAGGGGAAAATAGAGTATGAGAAGAAGCTTGCCAGGAACATAAAAACTGACTGCAAAAGCTTCTATAGATATGTGAAGAGAAAAAGATTAGTGAAGACAAACATAGGTCCCTTGCAGTCGGATTCAGGTGAATTTATAATGGGGAACAAAGAAATGGCAGACCAGTTAAATAAATACTTTGCTTCTGTCTTCACGAAGGAAGACACAAATAACCTTCCAGAAGTACTCGCGGACCGAGGGTCTAGTGAGAAGGAGGAACTGAATGATATCCTTATAAGGTGGGAAATTGTGTTAGGGAAATTGATGGGATTGAAGGCCGATAAATCCCCGGGGCCTGATAGTCTGCATCCCAGAGTACTTAAGGAAGTGGCCCTAGAAATAGTGGATGCATTGGTGATCATTTTACAACAGTCTATTGACTCTGGATCAGTTCCTATGGACTGGAGGGTGGCTAATGTAACACCACTTTTTAAAAAGGGAGGGAGAGAGAAAGCAGCTAATTCTAGACCGGTTAGTCTGTGGAAAATGTTGGAATAATTATTAAGGATGAAATAGCAGCAGATTTGGAAAGCAGTGACAGGATCGGTCCAAGTCAGCATGGATTTATGAAGGGGAAATCATGCTTGACAAATCTTCTGGAATTTTTTGAGGATGTAACTAGTAGAGTGGACAAGGGAGAACCAGTGGATGTAGTGTATTTGGACTTTCAAAAGGCTTTTGACAAGGTCCCACATAAGAGATTGGTGCGCAAAATCAAAGCACATGCTGCCGTGGATAGAGAACTGGTTGGCAGACAGGAAGCAGAGAGTCGGGATAAACGGGTCCTTTTCAGAATGGCAGGCAGTGACTAGTGGAGTGCCACAAGGCTCAGCGCTGGAACCCCAGCTCTTTACAATATACATCAATGATTTGGATGAAGGAATTGAGTGTAATATCTCCAAGTTTGCAGATGACACTAAACTGGATGGCGGTGTGAGCTGTGAGGGGGATGCTAGGAGGTTGCAGGGTGACTTGGACAGGTTAGGTGAGTGGGCAAATGCATGGCAGGTGCAGTATAATGTGGATAAATGTGAGGTTATCCACTTTGGTGGCGAAGACAGAATATTATCTGAATGGCGGCAGATTAGGAAAAGGGGAGGTGCAACGAGACCTGGGTGTCATGATTCATCAGTCATTGAAAGTTGGAATGCAAGTACAGCAGGCGGTGAAGAAGACAAGTGGTATAGTGGTCTTCATAGCTAGGGGACTTGAGTATAGGAGCAGGGAGGTGTTACTGCAGTTGTACAGGGCCTTGGTGAGGCCTCACTTGGAATATTGTGTTTAGTATTGGTCTCCTAATCTGAGGAAGGACGTTCTTGCTATTGAGGGAGTGCAGCGAAGGTTCACCAGACTGATTCCCGGGATGGCAGGATTGACATATGAGGAGAGACTGGATCGACTGGGCCTGTATTCACTGGAGTTTAGAAGGATGTAAGGGGATCTCATAGAAACATATAAGATTCTGATGGGACGGGATAGGTTAGATGCGGGTAGAATGTTCCAGATGTTCGGGAAGTCCAGAACCAGGGGACACAGTTTTAGGATAAGGGGTAGACCATTTAGGACTGAGATGAGGAGAAACTTCTTCACTCAGAGAGTTGTTAACCTGTGGAATTCCCTGCCACAGAGAGTTGTTGATGCCAGTTCATTGGATATATTCAAGAGGGAGTTAGATATGGCCCTTACGGCTAAAGGGATCAAGGGGTATGGAGAGAAAGCAGGAAAGGGGTATTGAGGGAATGGTCAGCCATGATCTTATTGAATGGTGTTGCAGGCTCGAAGGACCGAATGGCCTACTCCTGCACCTATTTTCTATGTTTCTATGTTTCTATCTATAAAGTACTCGGTATCAGTGTGACCTTCAGTGGATACTGCAACATACTTTGACAGATTTCACTCCCAGCTTAGGACAGTGTGGAACATATTTGCCATTAGTCGCGTAAGTTTCAAAGAATTTATGGAGAATTTTAAAAGCAAATAACTTTCTATTGAGAAAACGATGGATTAACACTAAAAATCTGCTTATGTTGGCACTTGTTGATGAGTTATAAAGTGTTAAAATGACATGTTAAAGTGTCTCTCTATTTAAAACCTTTAATTCATCGTCTCAGAGATCTGTTTATTTTTCCAAGGTTGCTTTGTACAAAGAAAACTATTTGCTGGCATGGTAGCACTAGTGTGGAAGCCATAAATACTCTCAGCAATATAACATAGCATGAGCACTTAGAAATTTGAATCATTGACTGCGTAAAGTTCTGCTGAATTGAATGGTCACAGTATAATATCAATTAGGAATTTTAATGAAAGAGATCTTTCATGTAACAAAAATGCTACCATTCATATCATCTAAAGTTTACTCCTTGACTGGCAGTGTATTAAGGTCTTCATGTAAGTCACGGACCGAACAAAATATCCATGTGATTTTATTGCTCATGTGATCTTGTTTGTTGTTGAATCATAGAATCATAGAATGGTTACAGCACAGAAGGAGACTATTCTAACCGTCGAGACTGTGTTGATCCTACAAGAGCACTTCTGCTAGTCCCACTCCCCCGCCCTTTCCCCGTAGCCCTGCAAATGTTTTTCCTTCAGGTACTTATCCAACTGCCCTTTGAAAGCCACAATTGTGTTTGTCTCCAGATCCTAGCCACTTGCTACGTAAAAATGTTTATCCTCATGCCACCTTTGGTTCTTCTGTTAATCCGTTTCCTCTGGTTCTCGAGCCTTCCACCAATGGGAACAGTTTCTCTCTATCTACTCTGGCTAGACCCCTCATGATTTTGAACACCTCTGTCAAATCTCCTTTCAACTTTCTGTGCTCTAAGGAGAACAACCCCAGCTTCTCCAGTCTATTCACAAAACTGAAATTATCATGTATCTCACATTACTGTATATAACTGTATCTTACCATGCTATACACGACTGTAACTGGATATGACCTGTAACAATAAGCATACTTTACCACCGGGGGTGCACTTGCAGGAGACACTCCATACCTGTCCCACTGTGGTATATAAAGGGAGGTCTCAGGCAAGTGCAGCACTGGAGAGCTGGAATTAAAAGTGCAGGTCCTGAGTGACCTTGACTTCAGCATGTGTTGTGTAAGTCAGTACATTAGAGTCAGGACTTAACAGCGGCGACGAGTTACGGGATCACAGAATCCACAGAATGGCTACCAACAGCTCAGATGAGAAATACAATGCTGGAGACAATTGGGATGATTTTATAGAAAGGTTCCAGCAAAGCTTTGTGACCAAAGACTGGCTGGGCGACGATAAGGCAGACAAGAGAAGAGCCCATCTCTTGACCAGCTGTGGCTCAAAAACATACGCTTTAATGAAAGACCTGCTGGCAACCGAGAAACCAGCAAGCAAGTCGTTTGAGGAGTTGAGCACACTGGTGAGAGACCACCTGAAGCCAGCGAGCAGCCTACACATGGCCAGACACAGGTTCTACAACTACAGACGCTGTGTGGGCCACAGCATACCCGACTTCGTGGCGGAACTTCGGAGGCTTGCTAGTTCATGTGAGTTCCCCGATGAACTAAGGAGAGAAGTATTGAGAGACTTTTTTATTGAAGGAATAGGCCATGCAGGCATATTCCGAAAGCTTATAGAGACTAAGAACTTGACTCGAGAGGCAGCAGCATTGGTCGCACAGATGTTCTTGGCAGGCGAAGAAGAAACGAGGCTGATCTATACTTCGGGTATGACAACCAACGAGGCATCGGAACAAGGGGTTCACATTGTGAAACAAACCGCTACCCCCACACACAGACAAAGGCAGGAGAGCAAGCCTTCAACAGCAGACAGTGGCGCCAGAAGCCATCAAAATCAAGGGTCACATGAACGGCCAATCACACCTCATCAACCCACAATGCGAGCAATCAACAACAGATTGAGAGAAGCTCAAGGGAGATCAGCCCCAGACACAGTTCATCCTTCGGAAACAATGGAAATGGTCTGTGTTGGAGATGTGGGGGAAGGCACTCAACCAGGGTGTGTTGATTTTAGCATGCCGTTTGCAGAAACTGCAACTACACAGGGCATCTGGCTCGCATGTGCAGAAAAACAGCAGCTCGGCTGGTATACGAATCGGAAGGGTTGGAAAGCGGACCAGAAGACGGTTGGAACAGTGCACGGGACGCCGAGGTACAGCGGGTTAACACGATCAATGTCCACTGTTCTTACACCAAGACGCCTCCAATTATGATGAGGGTTCTACTCAACAGGATACCCGTCAACGTGGAACTGGACACGGGGGCCAGTCAATCCCTCATGAGCGTTCAACAATTTGAACAGCTGTGGCCGCACAAAAGCAACAGACCAAAACTCACAAAAATCGACACCAAACTAAGGACCTATACTAAAGAAATCGTCCCAGTCCTTGGCAGCGCCATGCTCTCGATCACACACAAAGGGATGGTGCACCGACTTTCCCTGTCGATTGTCCCCAGGGATCTCCCAGCCCTGTTGGGGAGAAGCTGGCTAGCAGAACTTAATTGGAAATGGGATGATGGTCACGCCATGTCGTCAGAGGAACAGACCTCCTGCTCAACAGTTCTAAGCCGTTTTGAACGTCTTTTTCAGCCAGGTGTGGGCACCTTCAAAGGGGCTAAAGTTAAAATCTACATCACACAGAATGCCAGACTGGTCCATCACAAGGCTAGAGCTGTGCCTTATGTGATGAGGGAAAAGATTGAAATGAACTGGATCGGCTTCTGCGGGAAGGCATAAATTCTCCAGTGGAATTCAGCGACTGGGCAAGCCCCATCGTCCCGTCATGAAGCCTGATGGATCCGTGTGAAAATCTGTGGGGATTACAAGTCTACCATAAACAGAGACTCCCGACAGGACCAATACCTGCTGCCCAGAGCGGAGGACCTATTTGCCACGTTGGCTGGAGGAAAACTTTTCTCGAAACTTGACCTCACATCTGCATATATGATGCAAGAGCTGACCGAAGAGTCTAAGCTACTCACCACCATCAACACACATCGAGGCCTTTTTGTGTACAATCGATGCCCATTCGGCATCAGGTCGGCAGCTGCTATATTCCAGCGCAACATGGAAAGTCTGCTCAAGTCCATCCCGGGGACAGTTGTGTTTCAAAATGACATACTCATCACGGGCAGGGACACTGACTCTCATCTCCGCAATCTTGAGGAAGGACTAAGTCGATTGGATTGGTTAGGCCTAAGAGTTAAGAAATCCAAGTGTCTGTTTCTCGCGCCTGAGGTTGAATTTTTGGGCAGAAGGATTGCCGCTGATGGAATCTGCCCAACCGAATCCAAAACCGAAGCAATTCGCCTGGCACCCAGGCCCCGGAATGTCTCGGAACTGCGCGCCTTTCTCGGCCTACTCAATTACTTTGGGAACTTTATGCAGAACTTGAGCATGCTGCTGAAGCCTCTCCACGTGCTACTCAGAAAGGGGTGTGATTGGTTTTGGGGGGACGCCCAAGAATGCGCCTTCAATAAGGCACGCAACCTTCTATGTTCCAAGAGTGTTTTAGCCTTTTTTGACCCAGGTAAAAAGTTAGTCCTTACATGTGATGCGTCAGCGTACGGGGTCGGGTGCGTTTTACAGCACGTCAATGATGCGGGTAAATTGCAGCCCGTTGCTTATACCTCCAAGTCACCTTCGCGGGCGGAGCGCGGGTACGGTATGGTTGAGAAGGAGGCGCTCGCGTGCGGTGTCAAAAAGATGCACCAATACCTTTTCGGGGCCAAGTTTGCGTTAGAAACTGACCACAAACCCCTCACGTCCCTACTATCCGAGTGCAAGGAAATCAACGCCAACGCCTCGGCGTGCATTCAGCGGTGGGCACTCATGCTGGCGGCTTACGCCTACATGATAAGGCACAGACCAGGCACAGACAACTGTGCCGATGCGCTTAGCAGGCTACCCCTGGCGACCACAGAAGGGTCCGACGAACAGGACTGTGAGATGGTCTTGGCAATCAATGCCTTTGAATCCACAGGTTCGCCAAATCAGAACCTGGACGACCAGCGACCCCACATTATCTCTAGTTAAAAGATGCGTTTTAACTGATGACTGGGCAGAGGCTCGCAATGCCTGCCCCGAGGAGGTCAAACCCTTCCATAGGTGCATGCATGAACTCTCACTACAGGCAGACTGGCTGATGTGGGGCAGCTGAGTAGTTATGCCCTTAAGATTCATGGAGGCGTTTGTCCGGGAGCTCCATCGCGAGCACCCGGGGATCGTCCTTATGAAGGCCATAGCCAGATCTCATGTCTGGTGGCCTGGCATTGAGGCGGACTTGGAGCTCTGCGTCCGTCGGTGCACCATTTCTGCCAGACTCAGTAATGCCCCCAGGGAGGCCCCCTACGCCCCTGGCCCTGGCCCACCAAACCGTGGTCACGAATGCATGTAAACTATGCGGGCCCATTCATGGGTTAAATGTTCCTCGTGGTTGTTGATGCATTTTCAAAATGGATCGAGTGCACCATTTTAAACTTGAGCACCACCTCCACCACTGTGGAGAGCCTTAGAACCATATTTGCAATGCACGGCATTCCTGACATATTGGTCAGTGATAATGGTCCGTGCTTCACCAGCGTAGAATTTCACAATTTTATAGTTGACCACGGTATAAATCACATTAAGATGGCACCTTTCAAGCAGGCCTCCAATGGCCAGGCAGAGTGAGCAGTGCAGATCATTAAACAAGGCATGCTCAGAATCCAAGGTCCCACGCTGCAGAGTCGCCTGTCGCCACTGCTGCTGGCATACAGATCTCGTCCGCATTCGTTGACTGGGGTTCCCCCCGCGCAACTATTGATGAAACGAACCTTAAAGACCAGGCTCTCATTAATCCTCCCAGACATGCATGAAATTGTTACGGCTAAGCGTCAAAAGCTAATTGAGTACCATGACCGAAATTCGAGGGGGAGGTGGAATGAGATAGGGGACAAAGTGTTCGTGCTAAACTATGGCCGGGGTCCCAAATGGCTTGCAGGGACAGTAACAGGCAAGGAAAGAAACAGGCTACTGGTGATACAAATGGACAATGGCCAAACCTGCAGGACGCATGTAGACCAAGTAAAAAGTAGATTCACTGATAACGCTGAAGAACTAGAGGCAGACTACAATGTGGAACTCACACCACAGCTGTTGGACAGACAGGTGGAACAACCTGAGGAAAGGGCAGTCTCAACAGACAGCCCAGACGAGATACTAGCAATCACACCGACTGAAAAACAGGCACCAAGGCAAACAACTGAACCACAACTAAGACGCTCCACGCGAGAGCGCAGACCACCTGAGAGACTGAATCTATAAAGGTGATAAGACCTTGGGGGAGGGTGATGTAATGTATCTCACATTACTGTATATAACTGTATCTTACCATGCTATACATGACTGTAACTGGATATGACCTGTAACAATAAGCATACCTTACCACCAGGGGTGTACTTGCAGGAGACACTCCACACCTGTCCCACTGTGGCATATAAAGGGAGGTCTCAGGCAAGTGCAGCACTGGAGAGCTGGAATTAAAGGTGTAGGTCCTGAGTGACCTTGACTTCAGCATGTGTCTTGTGTAAGTCAGTACATTAGAGTCAGGACTTAACAGAAATCCCTCATCCCTGGAATCATTCTCGTAAATCTAGAATTGTCCTTGAAGAGGCTTGCATCGAAACAAACTGCATATTTATCAGACAATATGCTGAGTTTACTTTAAGGGGTTTGAACTGTTTTCCATGTGATGGCTCAGCTGGTTCAGTCGTTGATCCTTATGGACCAGGAAGTTCCAGGTTCAGTCCTGATCCTAGCTGGGGTGGCAGAAGGGATGCTATAATTAGCCTCAGTACTGGGTTAGCAAGGGGAAAAACTGCCAGGGTTCCTGTTTCCAATCACTATCTTTTGCTGGAAATGTGCTTTTGTGGACATTGGGGGAGGGCAGTTTTGGAACATGTTCAAACATGGAGACGGAAGAGGCAGAGAGCTTGATGGGAAATTAAAAGTTAGCTTAGCATAGCATACGAACTAGGTGGGAAACTAAAAGCTACTTTAGAATAGAGAGTAGCAAACATTATTTTTTTTAAAATCATTTCTGGGATATGGGCATCACTGGCAAGGCCAGCATTTATTGCCCATCCCTAATTGCCCTTACGAAGTTGTTGGTGAGCTGCATTCTTGAGCCACTGCAGTCCGTGTGGTGAAGGTTCTCCCACAGTGCTGTTAGGGAGGGAGTTGCAGGATTTTGACACATCGTCGATGAAGGAACGGCGATATACTTCCAAATCAGGATGATGTGTGACATGGAGGGGAACGTAGAGCTGGTGGTGTTCTCATACGCTTACTGCCCTTGTCCTTCTAGGTGGTGGAGGTCGTGGGTTTGGGAAGTGCTGCTGAAGAAGCCTTGGCGAGTTGCTGCAGTGCATCTTGTAGATGGTGCAGGAATACCCAGCCTCTGACCTGTCTTGTTGCTGCAGCATTTATGTGGCTGGTCCAGTTCAGTTTCTGCTCAATGGTGACCCCCCAGGATGTTGATGGCAGGAAATTTGGCGATGGTACTGCCATTGAATGTCAAGGGGTGGTGGTTACTCTCACTTGTTGAAGATAATCATTGTCTGGCACTTGTGTAGCGTGAATGTTACTTGCTAATTATCAGCCCAAGCCTGAATATTGTCCAGGTCTTGTTGCATGAGGGCATGGACTGCTGAATTATCTGAGGAGTTGTGAATGACACTGAACACTGCAGTCATCAGCGAACATTCCCTCTTCTGACCTTTGGTTAATATTGCGAGGTCGGTAGTGTGTGTGTGTAATTGAATGAAATAAAGCATTGTGCCTCGACCCTGGAAACCTGCCAGAAGAAAGCCTTTTGGCTGTAAATGTTTGAAAGACGAAGGAGTTATTAAACTGCAACAGCTTTTCACACAGAAAGCAGACAGAAAAAATGATAGGGACAGTCAAGACTAGGGGATGCTATGTGCGGGGCAGCCTCGGCATCGGTTCAGTCTAGAAACAATGGAAGGTTACTAAAGGAGAGGTGTCATGTTAAGTTTGATGACAGAAGGAATCCCATCAAGGGAGAAGAGGCAGGTTCAATTTTAGTAGGGAAACAAGAATCATATAAAAATAGACTTTTTGTGCTTAGAAAGTTAGTGCAGTAAAGGAAATGCATGTCTACATTTCTGTACTTGTATCTGGTTAATCTACTTTGCTTGTAAAGTGCTTTTCATGCTGATTGAAGGAATGAGGGGATTGAACGTTAAACAACCAGTAACTTCATTACCACTCAAGTAAAAAGACAATGTGGGTCTCTGTGGGTCCTTTTACCGAATGTTAGGGTTGAACTAATACTCGCTGAAGTCGAATAGCCTGATAACACTCGCTGCTCAGATGTACACAAGAAGAAAATTGGCCTTAAAAAGTAAGGTTAAAAAAAACTAGTTAGCAAGCACTTTGCCTAAGATTTTACAAATGAGTGTTCCCAACCTGTAAAACCAATGGACATATATTCCAGTTACGTGTTCCTGTTGTGTGAAGCTCTGCACTGTGAGCGCTAATTTATAATTTGTTCCCATATTGTTACGGCTCTACTGCTGCTTAGTGAACATGGCAAGTAACTGACAAGGTTTGGCAGCGATGGTTAAAAGTTACTGAGAGGAAGGGCTGCTAAAATAGGCTGACCCACTTGTTTCTGGTACATAGCCTACCTAGAGAGGTCTGCATTGGGTCCCAAAACATGGAACTCGCTTAGGAATGATGTTGGATTCAAGTGACACCAACTTCCCATAGTGCACCATGCAGCATTATCACCACAATTTCTGCAGTGCATGGATTATGAATCTCTGTTTGGATCACGGGGGTCCATTGTGCAGAGAGAAATTCCAGGAAAGGAAATATTTCTTAAAACCCAAATGATTTTTATTTTTTCTTGTTGGATAAATTCCGTCACCAAACCTACAGTTGAAAATTGAAGCTCTGATGAATCCACAGTCTGACATAAAAGGAAATTATAATGGAGGAGGCCATTCGGTCCATTGGCCCCGATTTTAACTCCAGGTGGATTCTCTGCTCAGGCTCGGAGTTAAAATTACAGTCGGGTCTCCATGATGTCATCAGGCTGCAACGTGCCTATGTAAAGGACACTGTTGGCTCCGGGCGCATGTCCTTGCTGCCTGCTCAGGAGAGCAGCTTAAAATTGCAGATCATGGTGGCTTTCGGACAGGTAAGAGCCTGGGTGATTTTAATTGCCCACCAGCTCGGTTTCTGCTGAGCGAGTAGGGTTAAAATCTTTCCCAAAGTGTGTCTGTGTCAGCTCTTTGCTGGAACAATCTAAAACTAAATTTAGAGCAATTCAAAACCTGAATTAATTGGAGTAATCTAGTTGGACAGTGAACAAAGGCATTGTAATGATGCTGAGTGTTCAGCAGTTTACATTTATTTTTGTTCAGTTGTTTGCATATTGCACTGGAAAGCAAAATCTGTAAAGATCTACAATTTGTAATACTGCGTGATTTCCTTGACAGAGGAGGCTCAATAGCTTGCAAAGCCAACTACAGCAAAACTATTGTGCAAGGTTTTCCCTTCTGACCTACAAACAAATATATTAAATAAGGAAATGAAAGAAACATTTTGATGTCAAAATCAATGAATGAGCCACATCAAACTGCTGATAAAGGGAAAGGGATAAATCTTCTTCCCGTTTATTCACCAATGGAGAGTTCCTCAAAGCCAGCTGGTATATTGGCAGGTGGTGCCCTCGAAGCGCTGGTTCCTGGCGCGAGACAAAAGAGGGTTCTCCTCATTGGCACTCTGACGAACAGTTGTTCCTCATGGCTGGCGAGAGACAACTTGCTCTCCGCAACCCCCAGAGGAGGGGAATTTGGCAGACCCGAGAAAAGGTGCAAAGTAATATCCCCAGCAGATTCCTACAATAAGTATGCATGCAACAAAGAGCATCATAGAATCATAGAAATTTACAGCACGGAAGGAGGCCATTCGGCCTATCGTGTCCGCGCCGGCCGAACAAGAGCTGTCCAGCCTAATCCCACTTTCCAACTCTTGGTTTGTAGCCCTGTAGGTTACGGCACTTTAAGTGCACATCCTAGTATCTTTTAAATGTGGTGAGGGTTTCTGCCTCTACCACCCTTTCAGGCAGTGAGTTCCAGAACCTCACCATCCTCTGGGTGAAGAAATGTCCCCAGAGTTGCACTGAAACCTTTCCAGTGCACTACACAATAAACCCTTCCACCCTTCCAACACACCCTCATTGCATGTTGCCTTTTCAGTTTCTGCCGCACAGGATAGCCACATGCATGCCATCAATTGTGAAATGTACAATGCACCGAAATTGGGCAGCTGTGTCATGCAGCTGGTGGCATTTGTGGTGGACCTGCGAAACAATTGTTTGATGCATCCTATAGGCAGAACACTGTTTGATATTGTGGATGATCCCAATGCTATCTTAGAAGGAGGCAGGGACATAAACATTCAGAGAGAAGGGGACCTCAGCTGCCACTGTTATTACCCTCCCCATTGTGGAGGTTGTCTGCAGATATCCTTACAGTAGATGGCACAGCTCTAAAGCTGGCCCTATGCTGACCCAGAACCTCTGGAGGCAGTTCCTCCCAATCATTTGCCAGATGTACTGGGGCCTTCAAATATGAAAGAAAGACTTGCATTTATATAGCGCCTTTCACAACCTCTGCACGTCTCAAAGTACTTTACAGCCAATGAAGTTCTTTTGAAGTGCAGTCACTGTTGTAATGTAGGAAAGCGGCAACCAATTTGCGCACAGCAAGCTCCCACAAACAGCAATGTGATAATGGCCAAATAATCTGTATTTGTTATGTTGACTGAGGGATAAATATTGGCCAGGACACTGCAGGGGTGGCATGTGGGGTCAGTTTGCCTTCCCTGACCTAGAGTCCCTCCCACTCCCTGGTTCTCGAGCCTGGATTTATTAATCAGGATGTGATAAAGTACAGCAGATAACTGTTTTGTTCAAAGAAGGTATGGATTTTATTCAAGAAAGCAAATAACACAAATACACTCCAGTAAAACTGTAAAATCTTACAAAAGGTTCTAAACAATGGGGAATACTTTGTTACAGATAATAAACATAACAGAAATACCTCCCACCTCCCACTTACTCTCTAGCTAAGTTAGACTCTAGGGCAACAGGGATAATGCTCACCAATCCTTCCTTTGACAGTTAGGGCTGTTTCGCGGTTTCGGGGTTCTTTGGTATGTGACATTTGGGTCCTCTGGGTGGGGTGAATAATGTTTCTTCCATGGTCGATTGTTTAAATGCTAATGTTTTCTAGGGGCAGGTTTCGATGGTAAAAAGTTCCCAGACAATTTAATTAGCTCCAATGTCTAAACTGGCCTTTTAGAGATTGACCCCAACCCCTTTCTTGCAGACCCAATATTCACCTTTAAAGAATGCCAAATTTGGTTAAAACTCGTAGATTTCTTCCATAATCATTTTAGGATCCCAAACTTTCTGTTTGATAGTCCCAAATCAAATTTCCTTTTCAATGAGTCCAAACACTGAGGGGTTTCCACGAATTTTACTACCCTACAACACCGAGGATAACTCCCCTGCTCTTCTTCGAAATAGTGCCATGGGATCTTTTACGTCCACTTGAGAGGGCTTCGGTTTAACGTCTGATCTGAAAGACGGCACCTCCGACAGTGCAACACTCCCTCAGCACTGCACTGGAGAGTCAGCCTGGATTTTTGTGCTCAAGTCTCTGCAGTGGGACTCAGAAGCGAGAGTGCTACCCACTGAGCTACCGCTGACATATGGCTGGTAGCGTACTGGTGAGTGTGCGCAGTCCAGCCTCCTAGGACCAGCTGATTTCTCTGATTGTCTACTCTTTAAAATCCTGTCGATGAGGCACTTGAAGGAATCCGCAGGTTTAATGAAAAGTGCCATTGGTTAACAAAATGGCCATCTCCCTTTAAGAACTTCCTTTCCCACATTTGTCTTTGATTCCCACTTTGAAATGGGCAATCAACGGTGGGTTACACTGGGATTTCCAGCTGAAAGTCATAAATGGAGGGCATACTGCTAATTACCTCATTAAAATGCAGTGCATCCGGGAGGGCGCTGAGTTCCTCAAGTCTCGTTGCCGAGAGCATGCAGAAATCAAGAGCAGGCAGCAGAAGGAGTGTACGGCAAACCAGTCCCACCCATCCTTCCCTCAATGACTATCTTTCCCACCTGTGACAGAGACTGTGGTTCTTGTATTGGACTGTACAGCCACCTAAGGATTCATGTTAAGAGTGGAAGCAAGTCTTCCTCGATTCCGAGGAACCGCCTATGATGATGATGATTTAAATGTCATACTGGCACATTCTATGTGAGGGCAGTGCACACTGATGATAAAGATAGGCTGGGATATTGTGTGGAGTGCACTGAAAATGGAAGCCCAGCAAACTCCCAACTAAAGGGGTTTCCGCTACCCATCGGTTGCACTTGGCACTGGCAGAAGCATTCTCCCACATCAGGATGTCTTGGTTCCTATTTTGATTTTGTCCACGGGAAGTTAGTGCTGGTTTGCATGCAACCTGAAGACACTTTTGTGCTGTTGATGGAAGTGAACTGGGAATTAAGTCGGAGACTCATTAATCTTATTTCATTTAGGACATTCACTGGCCATTAGAGACTCTCAAACTCTGCCATACCATCTGTCAGCGTTGCATTTCATCCTAGTTGGAAGTCAAATCCCAGAGATGAAAGGACAGTGTTGTGAAAAGTTCTGCCACCTCATTTCTGATGGTACTTGAAATTTATTCAAATTAAGATTAATTTAAAAAAAACGAAAACAGAATAAAATGCATATTCATTTGAATTTCTCTTTTAGTTTAGATTAATTTGTCAGCACGTCAGCTTCTGGTGTATTCAGATAGGTGAACATTTGTTTCCAGTGCTCCTGTCACAGATGTTTGCACAGCAATGCTGTTCCCGTGCCACAGCCATCAGGCTGGGGTCATGTCAGAGATTAAAATGCAAAGAATCTGAAACAGGATCTCAACCCGCCTCAAACCCATCCTCTTTCAGTTTTAACGGAGGTGGGACGAGAGGTGGGCGACCAATCCGCTCCTGGGAAGTGGGCTGGTCATTTAAATATTATAATGAGGCTGTCTGCCTTCATTTTAATAGTTGTTCCAGGCCTCAGGAAACCTGGCAGCTGCAAGGAGGCTAGAAGGGCTGAATCCATAAGGTGGGTGCCTTCACAACACTGCTTGTGGGCCAGGTGGAGCAGGACTGTATTCCTCCAGGCTGAACAAGCTACCCATTTAACTCCCCGCACCCACCCCCACGATCTGCCTGCTCCCCTCACCATCGGACTCCAACAGCCACCATTGGGATCCGGACCTACCCCCATGATCGTGTCTCCTCGCGATTGTGACATCCCTGCGATTAGGACCACTCCCCCTCCCCAAGATCCGGACCCCCCCCCCCCTCCCGCAATCAAGACACCCCCAACCTGCAATCTGGTCCATCACCCTCCCTCCGCCCCCGAATCGGAATCCCCCCATGATCACACTTCCTCTCCCAGTACACTTACCTGCCCTCGTAGGCTTCGGCCTTCTGAAGCAGGCTTCCCGCCCGAAAGGTCTCCAACCTGTCAATCAGGCTGCCTGTGGGCGGAAGCCCAGCAGAAAAATAATTGAACCAGCCCTGCAGTTAAAAACCTCTTCTTCCGGGTTTCTTGACTTCACTACAGCCCGCCACCCACATGGAACTCATCTCCAGGCTAAAATCCAGGCCATTGAAACAGAATTTGTATGGATTGAGATGAAGGATAGGAAGGGATCAGTCACACTATTACACGTATACTACAGATCACTAAATATTAGAAAGGAAGTGGAGGGAGAAATATGTAGGCAAATATATGAAAGGGCGGGGGAGTGGGACTAGCTGAAGTGTTCTTGGAGAGAGCTGGCACAGGCTCGACAGAACGAATAGTCTCCTTTTGGGCTGTAACCACTCTATGATTCTATGATAATGTTTAACATAATGATTGAGCGACACATAGATAGTAAAAACCAAAGTTATAGATTGTAAAAAAAACCTATGAGGATGGAACGATGTGTGGTAACCTGGACAAATATATTGGCAAAGAGGTAGGACAACAGTAGGCAATATTTAAAGGAGAGATCGACAGCGTTGAAGAGAAAATAAGAAAGAGACACAATGGGTAAATAAAGAAGGGAGGATAACATTGATAAGGGCAGGGTCACTTAAGGATAAGCAAGATAAACTCACAGAAGATGATACTGAAATGGCAGAGATATTGAGTAGATACTTGGCCTCGGTTTTCACTTAAGAGGCTAGGAGGAAATGATAATAGTAGAAGGGGTCAAGAGGGATGTCATCACAGTTGAGATAGATAGAAAGGAGATGTCAGACAACTAGCCAAAGGTGAGTGGGACAAGAGCCCAGGTGCAGATGCATTGCACCCATAGACATTCAAAGGAACTAGGGAAGCGATAGCATATCCGAAGCACTAGAATCTAATATGTCCTTACTATACAGTATAAATGCACACGAGACCCATACTTGAGAGAAGATCACTCTGTGACCAGTTATCTTTATTACCAAGACCTCAAGAGATAGACGATGGGTGGAGCTTCCCCTTTTATACCGGAAAGTCCAGGTTAGGAGTGTCTCCCACAAGTTCACCCCCTGTGGTCAGTGTTCTCAAGGTATACAACTTAGGTCAGCTTATACATGGGTTACAATAACAGTTGAATACATGACATCACCTCCCTCCAAAGTCTTATTGGGATCACAGGTTAAGTCTCTCTGGTGGTTTCCGCTCCCTTGTAGAGCGCCTGAGTTGGGGCTCCGGATGTTGGGCGCTGGCCTGAGTGTCTGCTGTTTGCGGTGCCTCAGGCCTGTCTGGACTGTCGACAATGACTGGGCTCTCTTCCACTTGGTTCTGGTGTTCGGTCACCTGTGGTGGAGTAAACTCTATGTCGAGTTCTTCCTCTGCTTCTTCTATGGGGCTGCTGAACCTCCTTTTAGTTTGATCAATGTGTTTGCGGCAGATTTGTCCATTGGTAAGTTTAACTACCAAAACCCTATTCCCCTCTTTGGCAATCACAGTGCCTGTGAGCCATTTGGGCCCTGCAGCGTAATTAAGGACAAAAATAGGGTCATTGACATCAATACATCGCGGCCTCGCATTCCTGTCATGGTAGTCACATTGTGACTAACGCCTGCTCTTAACAATTTCTTTCATAGTAGGGTGTATAAGGGATAACCTGGTTTTGAGTATCCTTTTCATTAGCAGCTCTGCGGGTGGAACCCCTGTGAGCGAGTGTGGTCGGGATCTATTGGCCAACAGGAAGCGTGATAAGCAGCTTTGTAGGGAACCCCCTTGGATTCCGTGCATCCCCTGTTTGATTATCTGAACTGCTCGTTCTGCCTGGCCGTTTGAGGCCGGCTTGAACGGTGCCGTTCTGACATGGTTGATTCGATTGCCTGCCATGAAGTCCTGGAATTCAGTGCTTGTGAAGCACGGGCCATTGTCGCTGACCAAGACGTCCGGTAGACCATGGGTGGTGAACATTGCCCATAGACCTTCTACCATGGCAGAGGATGTGCTTGAATTTAAAATGGCACACTCGATACATTTGGAGTAGGCGTCTACTACAACTAAAAACATTTTTCCCATGAAAGGACCTGCGTAGTCCACATGGATGCGTGACCATGGCTTGGCGGGCCAGGACCAGGGGCTAAGGGGGGCTTCCCTGGGTGCGTTGCCCAGCTGAGCACATGTGTTGCACCTGCGAACACAAAGTTCCAGGTCTGCATCTATCCCTGGCCACCAAACGTGTGACCTGGCAATTGCCTTCATCATGATAATGCCCGGGTGCTCATTGTGAAGTTCTCTGATGAACACCTCTCTGCCCTTCTGGGACATGACTACTCGGTTTCCCCACAGTAGGCAATCGGCCTGAATTGAGAGTTCATCCTTGCGCATATGAAACGGTTTAAACTCCTCAGGGCATGCCCCGTACATGGCTGCCCAGTCCCCATTCAGGACACATTTCTTAACTAAAGACAGTAGTGGGTCTTTATTTAGTCCAGAGTTTAATCTGACGGGCTGTCACGGGTGAGCCTTCGCTTCCGAAAGCTTCAACAGCCATGACCATCTCAGCAGCATGCTCAGCTGCCCCCTCAGTGGTGGCTAGTGGTAGCCTGCTGAGTGCATCGGCACAGTTTTCAGTGCCCGGTCTGTGCCGAATTGTATAGTCATAGGCGGCTAACGTAAGTGCCCACCTCTGTATGCAGGCCGATGCATTCGCATTTATGGCCTTGTTGTCGGCAAAAGGGACATTAGGGGTTTGTGACCTGTCTCCAGCTCAAATTTCCTGCCAAACAGGTACTGGTGCTTTTTTTTTACTGCATATACACATGCTAGCGCTTCCTTTTCTACCATTCTGTAGCCCCTTTCTGCCCGGGACAGACTTCTGGAGGCATATGCTACCGGCTGTAACTGACCTTTGGCTGCAACACACACCTGACCCCATAGGACGACGCATCACACGTTAAAACTAGTTTCTTACACGGGTCATATCACGTTAACAGTTTGTTGGAGCCTAACAAATTGCGTGTTCTATCAAAAGCCGTTTCCTGGATGTCCCCCCAGACCCAATCGCGACCTTTGCGTAGGAGCACGTGTAGCGGCTCTAACAGCATGCTCAATTTGGGAAGAAAGTTGCCAAAAAAGTTCAGGAGCCCCAGGAACAAACACAGCTCCATCGTATTACGGGGTCTGGGTGCTCTCTGGACCGCATCCGTTTTGGATGCAGTAGGTCTGATCCCGTCTGCTGCTACCCTCCTCCCCAGGAATTCTACCTCTGGAGCTAAGAAGACGCACTTCGCCTTTTTCAGTTGCAGCCCTAGCTGGTCCAGTCTGCGTAGCACCTCCTCCAGGTTGTGGAGGTGTTCTTCAGTATCGTGACCCGTGATGAGGATGTCGTCTTGAAAAACCACCGTCCTTGGAATCGACTTGAGGAGGCTTTCCATATTTCGCTGAAAGATCGCGGCGGCCGAGTGAATCCCGAACGGACATCTGTTATACTCAAACAACTCCTTGTGTGTCGTGATGGTGGTCAGCTTCTTCGACTCACTCGGCAGCTCCTGGGTTATGTAAGCTGAGGTCAGGTCCAATTTTGAAAAAGTTTGCCACCGGATAGCGTCGCAAAGAGGTCCACCGCTCTCGGTAGCGGGTACTGGTCTTGGAGTGACACCCGATTGATGGTGGCCTTGTAATCGCCACATATCCTGACCGACCCATCCGCCTTGATCACGTACGGCACTGCTCTGGCCTTGTAGTGTACTGGCCTGTCGTCCGGGTTTATGTAAATCACTACCTTGGTCCCCATGAATGTGCCGATGCCGGGTTGAAATAATGAATCAAATTTGTCCAGGACCTGTGAGCATGATACTCGCTCCACAAAAGAAATTGCATTGACATCGCCCCATTTCCAGTTGATGACAGCAAGCCAACTCCTCCCCAGTAGTGCAGGACCATCCCCCAGGACAATCCAGAGTGGCAAACTGTTCTCCGAATCTTTGAGGGTCACGACTACCGTGGTGCTGCCTAGCACCGGAATGATCTCCTTTGTATATGTCCGTAGCAGTGCGTCAATCGGCAATAATTTTGGCCTCCTAGCGTTTGGACACCTACAACCTTTCGAACTGTTTGATGCTCATCAGGAACTGGCTGGCCACCGTGTCCAGCTCCATTAATACTGGGATGCCATTGAGGAGCACTTTCATCATTATCGGTGATGTCCTGGTATAATAACTGTATATATGCTCCACATGAACTCGCTGAACTTCAGCTTCCAGCGATTTCCCCCAGTATTCATTTGGCCTCTTAGGGCTTACATCAGGCCCGTCCTCCTCGTACATCAACCTGGCTGCAGGCTTCCTGCACATACGCACCAAGTGACTGCTGACATTGTAGTTTCTGCAGGTATATTGCTGATACCTGCAAGCTCTGGCTGGGTATTTGCCTCCACACCTCCAGCATTAGCTAGAGGCCCCATTGTTGGAAACAAAAGGTCCATTACCAGTCGATCGTCTCTAACTGTCCTTAAGCGCACCATTAACAGGTGTTGATGGCCCCATTACTGGCCGCATTGTCCATTGCGATGGCATGAATCGCCGTTCAGCTAGCCATTGTCTCTGTTGAATTCCCCCTTTGGGTTCGACTGCATGCTGGGGCATGTCCGATTGCTCTTATCTGCCTAGAGAACTGTGTGCCATGTTAACAATGTTGACTCCCTGGTTGTTTGCCGCATTTGAGCCAAGATTTTTGCCATAAATCATTCTGGTCTCTTCCTCCCCTGAGATAATTGTCTTGGCTATCATAGCCGCCGCTTCCAAGGTCAAGTCTTTGGTCGCAATCAGTTTCCTGAAAACCCCAGCGTGCCCGATGCCCTCAATAAAAAAGTCTCGCAGCATCTCTGCTCTGCATGCATCTGGGAACTTACATAGGCTCGCCAGTTGCCGAAGATCTGCCACGAAGTCTGGAACGCTTTGCCCTTCTCGCCGCCGGTGCGTGTAAAACCAGTGTCTCGCCATATGCATGCTGCTCAGCGGTTTAAGGTGTTCCCCGATCAACTTACTGAGCTCTTCGAACGTCTTGTCCGCCGTCTTCTCTGGCGCTAGAAGGTCCTTCATCAGGGAGTACGTTCTGGATCCACAAACCGTCAGGAGATGAGCCCTGCATTTGTCAGCCGAATCCTGTCCCAACCATTCCTTAATGACAAAACTTTGCTGTAGTCTCTCAATAAAGTCGTCCCAATCATCACCAACACAGCTCGCGTGGTTTAAATCCCAGTTTCTCGTCGCCAATAATATGTCCTTACTATGCAGTATAAATGCACACGAGGCCCATACTTGAGAGAAGATCACTCTGTGACCAGTTACCTTTATTACCAAGACCGCAAGAGACAGATGGTGGGTGGAGCTTCCCCTTTTATACCGGAAAGTCCAGGTTAGGAGTGTCTCCCACAAGTTCGCCCCCTGTGGTCAGTGTTCTCATGGTATACAACTTAGGCCAGTTTATACATGGGTTACAATGACAGTTGAATACATGCCAGAATCGATATATAAAAATTCAACACAAAATGAAATGGCAGTAGAGGACTGGCAGACGCAAATATAATTCTTATCTTCAAAAAAAAGAGAGATAGTACTATCACACGGAACTATGAACTAGAAATTCAGTTACTTACTGTTACTGGCAGATTCCTGAAAAAAATGGCTCGTGCAATGAGCAGTGTGTGAGGCTAGCGATGCAGCTGGTAGGAGACAGCTTTTGAAGATGCATTCACTGACCTGGACCAAGAGGTCATGAAGCTGCGTTTAACGGTGACTGATCTGATACTGCCTGTTTTGCATCACCGCCCGAGGTAGATTTTTTGCCTTTTCACCATGATAAATGCAAGTATTTGTTATTGTTGTTGTTTAGTTTTTCGAACCTGTTCAACCTGCGTCGTCTCCAGGCCAGAGCCAAGACCACTCCAACCTCTGTCGTCAAGCTACAGTAAGCGGACGACACCTGTGTCTGCATACATACAGATGCTGAACTCCAGGACATAATCGACGTATTTACTGAGGTGTACGAAAGCATGCGCCTTGCGCTAAACATCCGTAAGACAAAGGTCCTCTACCAGCCTGTCCTCACTGCACAGCACTGCCCCCCCAGTCATCAAGATCCAAGGTGCGGCCCTGGACATCGTGGACCACTTCCCAGATCTCGGGAGACTCCTATCAACAACAGTAGGCATCGACGACGAGATCCAACACCACCTCCAGTGCGCCAGTGCAGCCTTTGGCCGCCTGAGGAAAAGAGTGTTTGAAGACCAGGCCCTCAAAACTGTCATGGTCTACAGGGCTGTAGTAATACCTGCCCTCCTGTATTGCTCAGAGTCATGGACCATGTACAGTAGACACCTCATGTTGCTGGAGAAATAGCACCAACGATGTCTCCACAAGATCCGACAAATCCCCTGGGAGGACAGGCGCACCAACATCAGCGTCCTCATTCAGGTTAACATCCCCAGCATTGAAGCACTTACCACACTCGATCAGCTCTGCTGGGCTGGCCAGACACGAGTCTCTCAAAGCAAGTGCTCTACTCAGAGCTCCTTCACGGCAAACGAGCCAAAGGTGGGCAGCAGAAACGCTACAAAGGACACCCTCAAAGCCTCCCTGATAAAGTGCAACATCCCCACTGACACCTGGGAGTACCTGGCCCAAGACCGCCCTAAGTGGAGGAAGTGCATCCGAGAGGGCGCTGAGCACCTCGAGTCTCAACGCCGAGAGCATGCAGAAATCAAGCGCAGGCAGCAGAAAGAGCATGCGGCAAACCAATCCCACCCACCCCTCCCCTCAACGACTATCTGCCCCACCTGTGACAGAGTCTGTAGCTCTCGTATTGGACTGTTCAGTCACCTAAGAACTCACTTCAGGAGTGGAAGCAAGTCTTCCTCGATTCCGAGGGGCTGCCTATGATGATGATGTTCAATTTTTAAAAATGGGTAACGACTTTGAAGATTTATACTATTGAGTTGCAGGCATTATACATGGGCTCCCAGTACATGGGCTTAGCAATGAAGTACTGTTATGGTTATAATGAAGGGAAATGCAATCGCCAATTCCCACAGACCAAGGTCTCACAAGCCATCATTCATTTACAGATAAGGTACTGCTCACTCATCATTCACAGGTTACTTCACACCCATTACTTATTCATAGGTGAATTCGTGCTCAATCATTGAGAGGTAAATCACTGTGCAGCCATCAATCATTTACAGATAAATTACTTCACACCCATGTCATATATATCGGGGAGTAGACAATTCCAATCTGTACCATTCTGCGATACTAACTTCCTCATCATTTGTTTTAGGGTTTTGTTGAATTGCTCGACCAAACCGAGCTGTGGAAGCTGGGACATTGAATAAATTTAAGACAGAAATAGACAATTTCTTAAATGATAAGGGGATAAGGGGTTATAGGGAGCGGGGGGGGGGGGAAGTTGGGGTTGAGTCCATGATCAGATCAGCCATGATCATATTGAATGGCAGAGCAGGCTCGAGGGGCCGTATGACCTACTCCTGTTCCTATTTCTTATGTACTTATGTTCTTATGTCTGTGTGGATGATAAGTCTGCAGCATTTCTACCTCTCATAATTTACACAAATCCCTTATGTCTTTTGACATGGGGGGTGGGGCTTGGGCCCAGCGTCTACTCGAGTGCCGGCAGGGCAATGCGTGACCATTTGTGCGTGCGCGCATGCACGTTAAAGCGTGTGCGCATGCGCAATGGGCCAGGAACCTTGGCAATCGGCCATTTAAAGGGAGAGCGGCCTCAGTGCATCAGCAGCATTGGCAGTGGGCCATATTGGAAGGTAAGGTGTTAATATTGATTTTTGGGTGGCTGAGGGAGCAGAAAGGAGTGCTGCTTGGTGCATGCAGGGTGGGAACTGTGTTTTTTCAACATTACCTGAGTGTGAATTCGATACACCAATGACAAGAGCAGGCAAAAAGAATGAAGTATTTCTTGCATGAGGAAGTGGAGAAACTAGTCCATGTCATTGAGGACAGATGACAGGAGCTGGATATCATTAAGAGTGGTCCCACAAAAGCTCCACCCAAAGAAATGAGACGCTGGAACCTAGTTGCAGAAGAATTCTCTGCAGGGGTGAATACCGCAAGAACTGGGAGCCAGTGTAAAAAGAAATGGGAGGACGTTGGTCAAGTAGTGAGTGTAAGTATTATCTTGAATTTAAAATGGAATTGCAATTGTTACTGTGATCATCTGTATATATCCCATCCATCAGAAGCTCACCATGTGGCAAAAATTATATTTTCATCTTTGCAGAAGAAATTGGCCAACAACAAAAGGGAGAGAACTAGAACAGGAAGAGGGCCGCCAAATCTATCACCCCTGGAACAGAGGGTCGCTGTCTTGCTGAGTCGCACCTGCAGAAAAAGAATCCGCTCTGCACAAGCTGAGCACACGCGAGGGTGAGGGTCAATCATGAAAATGCATCGTTGCCCTTCAAATCAACCTGCTGACTGGCCTGCTATGCATGAGACTACTCATTCCACCCATCCTGCCCCCTCCTTTCCTGCTAACCATTTGACTGATCTGTTGTATTTTGCAGAACAAGAATATAATCCTGAAGATTCTGAAGATCAAGAAGATCCAGATGCGTCCGCTCCAGACCAAGGTGGATGGGGGGAGGAGGGGTCTATGGATCTGTGTTCACGGGAGAATGCTGATCATGATATGGATCAGTCCATGGTACAGGGCATCATTTTCCTAGACACCTCCATGAGTTCTGCCACGACTTCTTTGATTTCACACCTTCCGAGGTTGCGGGTCCCAGTGGCGGTGGTGGTATGCAGGTTGGAACACCCAGGGCCCTATCGTCCCAGCCTGCGCCTCGAACTGGAGGGTTGCCGTCAGGCAGACCCATGGCCGAGGGGAAGGAGGAGCCGACCAGTCTCTCCTGAGATGTAGCCTTCATCAGATGTACATCAGGTTATGTCATTGGGTGAGGAGACCAATGCCCTTACCCGATCACTCGTGGCCACCGTCAGTGGGGTGCGTGATAAGGTTGCAACACTGTCGGGAGAAATATCAGCACTGAGATGGGAACTGAGGGCGGGCATGTCAGAGGGAGTGCAAACTATGGCAGAGGCCATGAAGGAGCTAGCTGCTGCAATAAGGGCACGTAGGCCTGACAATCAAATGCCACTCCCACTGCAATCCCCACACCGCCTCTGTTGAGACCCAAGCCCGGCCCCCAGCTCCCCCCACCACCATCACCGCCCCTATGAGGAAGTGCACATTCCCCGATATGTGGGTGCGAGATGGGTTAGCCTTTCTTTGCTGTTGTTCTTGTTATTGTTCTTGTTGTTGTGGAAGTGCATTGTAAACTTTCCAATAAAATATTTTTTCCATTAAAACTGAATCATGTTCCATTATCACCACACAACATTTAGGAACACCTGTTTAAAAAAAAAATCCGTCACCCCTACAGTCAAACGTGCCTGCCGCCCCAGCCCTGGCCGAAGGGCTAGCCGGTGCGTTCTGCAGTGGGCAAGGCAGGACTGCTCTATTTTCAGTAGCTGATTTATCTTTCATTTATTTTTGATGATGTCGTGAAGATGTTGTGCTGATGCTGTGAAGGTGTTTAGTGCTTTAGAATCCTCTAACTCACCTCCACCCCCGCCGCCCCCCCCCCCCCCACCCCGCCTACCTCTGGCTACTTACGCTGATTTCTTATATCATACCCTGGCCTAAGTTAGTTTGGAGTAACTTTTAGCTGGACAAATTTGCTTCTATGGCCAAAACAGGCATAAGTGGTAGGTCACGCCCTCTTTTGGAGAAAAAAAACTAAACAAAAAAAAATCTAACTAACTGACTTACACTGGAGCAAGTTTAATGGGGAAATTTGCAATTTTTAAGTTACTCCAAAAAAAGTTACTTGCTCCAAAAAAAGCGGGGCAACCCCTGGGGAAATTTGAGCCCTTTAAAGCTACAGTTATGTTATTAGCAGCAGTATTATTATTCTAAAAGAATGGCCTTAGGGTATCTGGTTGTGCAATCCAATATATATTGATGACCCCAAGCTGATTTCTCAAAAGACATGTCTAATCCATAACCACTCTTTTTAAAAAAAGGCACCTCAATCACTGCCATTTTAGCTTTAGGGAAGATTGGATAGGCTGTTTTTTTGGTACAGAGGAGGCTGAGGGGAGACTTGATTGAGGTGTATAAAATTATATGGGGCCTAGATCATCATCATCCATCATCATCATCATAGGCAGTCCCTCGGAATATGGGGCCCAAGTTTCCACATGATTTGCGCCTGATTTTTAGGAGCAACTGGTGGAGAACGGACTATCTTAGAAATCACAATTCTCCACATTTTTTTTTCTGCAGTTCTAGTCAGGTAGAACAGTTCTACTTTGGAACAGAATTTTTTCTTCAAAAGGGGGCGTGTCCGGCCACTGACGCCTGATTTCAAAGTTTCCACAGTGAAAACGTACTCCAAACTAAGTTAGAATGGAGCAAGTGAAGATTTTTGTAGAACTGAAAAAACCTGTTCTACACATTAAAAAATCAGGCGCAGGTTACAAATTAGGCGTCCAGAACAAGGTGGGGGGGGGGAGGGGAGGGGGAAGGGAAGTCATTAAATTCTATAATAAATCCTTATTAATACTTATACAAATATTATACAAATAAATCCAACCTGAATAAAAATTTATAAGCAAAGAAAAGATGAAATAAACCATCTTCCTACCTGTGTGAAAGTGCTTCAGGCAGGCCTTTTGGGACCGAAGGCTGAACGGGCCGGCCCGAGACTTCGGGCAGGGCCCGTCCCCAGCACCAGATTTACAGGTAGGTGGCGTTGGTTTGGGTCGGGTCGGGGAGGTTTGGTTCGGTTCGGTTCGCGTCGGGGGGAGGGAGAGAGAGAGAGAGGGGGGGAGGGAGAGAGAGAGAGAGGGGGGGAGGAAGAGAGAGAGAGAGAGGGTGGGAGGGAGAGAGAGAGAGAGGGGGGGAGGGAGAGAGAGAGAAGGAGGGAGGTCAGGTCGGATCCAGTCCGGGAGCGGCAGTCGGGTCGGGGGGCGGGAGCGCGGGTCGGGTCGGGTCCAGTCGGGGGGGTGGGGAGCGGGAACAGGAGCGCGGGTCGGGTCGGGTTGGGTCCAGTCGGGGGGGCGGGGTGCGGGAACAGGAGCGCGGGTCGGGTCCAGTCGGGGGGGTGGGGAGCGGGAACAGGAGCGCGGGTCGGGTCGGGTTGGGTCCAGTCGGGGGGGCGGGGTGCGGGAACAGGAGCGTGGGTCGGGTCGGGTTGGGTCCAGTCGGGGGGGCGGGGTGCGGGAACAGGAGCGCGGGTCAGGTCGGGTCGGGGGGGTGGGGAGCGGGAACAGGAGCGCAGGTCGGGTCGGGTCCAGTCGGTGGGGGGGGGGGGGGGGACGGAAGCGGGTGTCGGGTCTGGTCGGGGGGGGGGGGGAAGCAGGAGCTGGCCGTGGGAGGACCCTTATTCACGCAGCCCCAGTGAGGCCATTCAGCCAGGGCTAGGGGCTGCGTGCTTCGGGCCCCTCCCACACAGTTCGACGCCTGGAGCTACTGCACTTGCGTGACCACTGTAGCGTGCATGTGCAGAGGTCCCGGCACTGTTTTCAGCGCAGGGACCTGGCTCCGCCCCCCTACAGCTCGTGCTGCGTTGCGCCGAGGGCCAGAGGACCTGCAGGGAGGTGGAGGATACGGAGGATTTTTTTAGGCGCATTTTGTGGCGTGAAAAACGGGCGTCCAGGTCGGGACTGCGCCGTTCTAGGCACGTGTGGAAACTTGGGCCCATAGAGCGGATAGGAAGGACCTATTTCCCCTAGCAGAGGGGTCAACAACCAGGGGGCATAGATTTAAAGTAATTGGTAGAAGGATTAGAGGGGAGCTGAGAAGAACTTCTTTCACCCACTCTGCTTGTGTGTCGGGCTGCTGCCTCGGCTCCCTGTTCCCTGGTGCTCCAGGGATGGCCCCGTTTCCCACATGTAGAGTCTGCAGCTGGGCCCTACCTGGTCCTTCCACCCGCTGGCGCCCCAGAGAGCAAATGGAACGTGATATTTAGCGTTCCACTTGCTCTCGGGGGCGGTAAGCCGAATGTAGGTCACGGGGCAGGACATCCGCGCCTGGCGCAGGAACCCCCATATCGCGGCTGTTACCACCCTCAAACAGGGTGGTGCGCAATTCCGGCCCCCCTGAGTCTATCAATGCCGTGGTGCTTTTCCTCTGTACCACTAGGGGAAACCACATATTCTATATTATGTTGTAGACATAGTGGCCCCCGGAAAATATTACATTCCATTTCCTCGCCTGTTAGATTGCGGCACCACCTCGCTATGTTGTCCCCACTCTGTGCGTGAATAATACTTCCCTGGGTTAGACCATCCTGTCTGAGGAGAATGTCCACCTCTTTTACTACACCCCTGCCCCTAGGTGGGCTATACACATTTGCAGCTTCCTCTTCACTTGACTGATTTTTGCTTTAACCTTTGACACCACCTTCCCTCACACCCCACTGTCCCTTCACAGCAGATAGCCTGTCTTCAATATCATCATCATGATAGGCAGTCCCTCGAAATCATGGAAGACTTACTTCCACTCTAAAAGTGAGTCCTCAGGTGACTGTACAGTCCAATACGGGAATTACAGTCTCTGTCACAGGTGGGACAGATAGTCATTGAAGGAAAGGGTGGGCGGGGAGTCTGGTTTGCCGCACTCTCCTTCCGCTGCCTGCGCTTGTTTTCTGCATGCTCTCGGTGACGAGACTCGAGGTGCTCAGTGCCCTCTCGGATGCTCTTCCTCCACTACGGGCGGTCTTTGGCCAGGGATTCCCAGGTGCCGGTGAGGATGTTGCACTTTAGCAAGGAGGCTTTGAGGGTGTCCGTGAAACGTTTCCTCTGCCTGTTGTGTATGCATGCCTGTTTACTGTGTGATGTCTGTAACACTGTATGCAACATTGAATGTGCCCTTGTACTGTACACACTTTACCAGTACACTAGAGGGTGCTGTTGCTGGAGACCCAGAGGTTACCTGCACACGGCAGGTAACCCAGTATAAAAAGGAACACACAGCTTGTTGGCAGGCACTCAGGAGCTGCTAATAAAAGACTGCAAGCCTGCAAAGTTTAAGACCATAACCTGCCTCGTGGAGTTATTACTAAAGGTGCCTACATACACTACAACTGGCGACGGGAATATGGGATCACGAACTACACGCTCAACATGTCTAACCTCAGCAACTTTCAGCAATTTACGGAGGGGGAGGATTGGGACGCTTTTGTGGAAAGATTGGAACACTTCTTCATAGCCAATGATCTGGACGGGGACACACCGGCTACACTACCAAACAAACGCAGGACCATCCTGCTTAGCAGTTGTAGGCCCCACCATTTATGGTCTCGTCAGGGACTTACTAGCCCCGGAGAAGACAACCACCAAGAGCTTTGAGGAACTTGTAACAATCATACAGGAACAACTAAAACCGAAAGAAAGCATCCTCACAGCCAGGCACTAGTTCTACACTTACCGGCGACCTGAGGGCCAGGAAATTGCCAAGTATGCTGCACACTTAAGAAGACTAGCTGCACCGTATGAGTTTGGTGACCACCTTAATGAAGCACTAAGGGACATATTTGTAATCGGAATCGGCCACGAAGGCCTCCTACACAAATTGCTCTCGGCTGACACTACAGTCACCCTGCAGAAAGCAATTCAAGTGAGCCAGGCCTACATGGTTTCGACCAGCGATTCCAGGCGAATACTGAGCCAGGACTCTAAACCGGCAAGCGCAGTGCACCGCATGGGCACTTCTAAAGACAGAAATGCTGCCCCGAGTCCCGCAACCCTGAGTCTGCCACATGGGGCAAACCGGATGGCCCCGTGCTGGCGCTGGAGGAAACCACAGGGCCCACCAGTACCACTACAAAGACTATGCATGCAAAGGCTGCAAAGAAAAAGGGCACCTTCATAGAATGTGCAGAAAAGGCTGTACTCACTGTGTCTCGGATGAGTTGGCTAATCACCGGGGCTCCGACACAGATGAAGATGTAGCTGCTCTAACCCTGGGAGAGGAGTATGGAATCTTTACGTGCTCCACCGGATGTTCTCCGTGGGTGACGGAAGTGGACATCGATGGGGTCCCAGTCTCCATGGAGATCGACACAGGGGCAAGCCAGTCTGTGATGAGCCAAAAGATCTTTGAAAAAATTTGGAGGAATCCTGCCACTCGACCAAAACTGTCTCCTGTCCAGGCAAAGCTGCTCACCTATACCAAAGGTAAAATCCAAATCGTTGGCAGTGTTGACGTCCAGGTCTCCCAGGGTGGCATGTTGCACAAACTCTCCCTTTGGATTGTAGCCGGCGACGGTTCCACGCTGCTGGGCAGGAATTGGATGAACCGGGTCCACATCAGGTAAAGTGGTGCTGTGGAAGAAAAGACCACCAGAGCCTGCCTCCAGCAAAAGCACAGAAAGACTGCAGCCCCACAAGTATGTGGAAGAAAAGAGCACTACAGCCTGTCTGCAACAACACCACAAAATGGCTGCAGCAGACCTGCATTCAAAATGGCCTCCTCCATGCACGAGTCAACATGGAGAAGCATCATGTGACATTGAGCGACCAATCGGATTTGAAAGCTCCCTTAAAGGAGACCGGTAGCCAAAAAAATTTAAAGGGGAAGTTCCAACTATTTGAGTATACGGACTTTAAAGCTAAAGATGCAATTAAAAGGTGCAAGGTATGAAAATGCATGCAATGTAACCATAAATTGTGATGCTGGTTTAACTAATGTGACTAATGAGATGAATGCAGGTGTCAGTAAGGATAAGAACAAGTTTATTATGCTTAACAATAATGATAGAGATTGTGAAATGCCTAATGTAACCATGTCTGTTGAAACCAGGACACCCAAAAGTGATGCAAGTGCTAGAAGGTATAATGCAAGCTCGACTATGTGTGATCAGAGCCAAGTTGTCATGTATACCGGTCGGACACTGCCAAAGGACATTGGGTCCTACAGGGACCATGCTAATGCCAATGGAATCCCCCTTTGGAGACCCCCAGGTCCAGCAGGCTACCTGACCATGTAGCCTGGACCTTTGGAACGAATGTGATGCCCCTTGCAGGACACACACACAGGCAGTGGGAGCAGACCCACTACAGGGACAGTGGTCAATGGGCAGCCCAGCCACCACCAATGGCAACCAGCACCAGACCAGCCCTACAGCCCCTGGCCACCAGGGCCAACACCAGAAGCATGAGGCCAATACCCTCCAGCTTCCCTGGCAAACCCTGGGATGACCTGTCCCTCATCCCCATTGGTGGACAAGGAGCCCACCACCCCACAACTACCCACATCACAGTGTATACACACCACCCACTGCTGCCGTGGCTACCTCCCAGAGGGATCCCACAACAGTGACACCCACTTGGTTTGTGTGTGAGGGAGGGAAAACGTAAGAGGCCAGCCTCAAGCACAGGGGTCACACCTGGCAACCACACAACCCTCACCACAACCTCCCATAGCCCACCACTGATCATCTCCCCTGGTCATGACAAGAAGGATATGAAAAATGCTCAGGGGGGAGTATTGTTGTGTATGCATGCCTGTTTACTGTGTGATATCTGTAACACTGTATGCAACATTGAATGTGCCCTTGTACTGTACACACCTTACCGGTACACTAGAGGGTGCTGTTGCTGGAGACCAGGGGTTACCTGCACACGGCAGGTAACTCAGTATAAAAAGGAACACACAGCTTGTTGGCAGGCACTCAGGAGCTGCTAATAAAAGACTGCAAGCCTGCAGAGTTTAAGACCATACCCTGCCTTGTGGAGTCATTACTAAAGGTGCCTACATACACTACACTGCCCACCTGGGGCACGCTTGCTGTGTAGGAGTTCCGAGGAGAGCGCTTGCTTTGGGAGTCCTGTGTCGGGCATGCAGACAATGTGGCCCACCCAACGGAGCTGGTCGAGTGTGGTCAGTGCTTCGATGCTGGGGATGTTGGCCTGATCGAGAACACTGACGTTGGTGCGTCTGTCCTCCCAGTGGATTTGCAGGATCTTGCGGAGACATCGTTGGTGGTATTTCTCCAGCGATTTTGAGGTGGTCTGCTGTATATGGTCCACATCTCTGAGCCAAACAGCAGGGTGGGTAGTGTTGTCGTATCAGAGCTGGGCAACCAATTGGCAAACTGTTCAAGAAAAAGCTAGCTCTGCAACTTTAGGGCCCTGAAAGTTCTCCTGGGGTCAACAAACCCCAGCACAGGTCTCTGTAAAGCATTAAGCTGTGAATAAGTTTTACCTTGGCTCATTTACTAGCACTCTTCTTTCTCAGTCATCGAGAGTTGTAGCTTCAACTCCAACTCCATGACTTAGGGCATAATCCAAGCTGGAACTATGCAGGGAGACAGAGGGAAGTAAAATGGGGGCAGAAGCAAAAGCTAGAAAGAAGAAAAGTAAAAGTGGAGGGCAGAGAAACCCAGGGCAAAAATCAAAAAGGGCCACATTACAGCAAAATTCTAAAGGGACAAAGGGAGTTAAAAAGACAAGCCTGAAGGCTCTGTGCCTCAATGCGAGGAATATTCGTAATAAGGTGGACGAATTAACTGCGCAGGCAGCTATTAACGAGTATGATATCATTGGGATTACGGAGACATGGCTCCAGGCTGACCAAGGCTGGGAACTCAACATCCAGGGGTATTCAACATTCAGGAAGGATAGACAGAAAGGAAAAGGAGGTGGGGTAGCATTGCTGGTTAAAGAGGAAATGAACGCGATAGTAAGGAAGGACATTAGTTTGGATGATGTGAAATCTGTATGGATAGAGCTGCGGAATACCAAAGGGCAGAAAACGCTAGTGGGAGTTGTGTACAGACCACCAAACAGTAGTAGTGAGGTTGGGGACAGCATCAAACAAGAAATTAGGGATGCGTGCAATAAAGGTACAGCAGTTATCATGGGTGACTTTAATCTACATATAGATTGGGCTAACCAAACTGGTAGCAATATGGTGGAGGAGGATTTGCTGGAGTGTATTAGGGATGGTTTTCTAGACCAATATGTCGAGGAACCAACTAGAGGGCTAGCCATCCTAGACTGGGTGTTGTGTAATGAGAAAGCACTAATTAGCAGTCTTGTTGTGCGAGGCCCCTTGGGGAAGAGTGACCATAATATGGTAGAATTCTTTATTAAGATGGAGAGTGATACAGTTAATTCAGAGATTAGGGTCCTGAACTTAAGGAAAGGTAACTTCGATGGTATGAGACGTGAATTGGCTAGAATAGACTGGCGAATTATACTTAAAGGGTTGACGGTGGATAGGCAATGGCAGACATTTCAATATCACATGGATGAACTTCAACAATTGCACATCCCTGTCTGGAGTAAAAATAAAACGGGGAAGGTGGCTCAATTGTGGTTAACATGGGAATTTAGTGTTAAATCCAAGGACGAGGCATATAAATTGGCTAGAAAAAGCAGCAAACCTGAGGAATGGGAGAACCTAAGAATCCAGCAGAGGAGGAGAAAGTGTTTAATTAGGAGGGGGAAAATGAAGTATGAGAGGAAGCTTGCTGGGAACATAAAAACTGACAGCAAAAGCTTCTATAGATATGTGAAGAGAAATAAAAGATTAATGAAGACAAACGTAGGTCCCTTGCAGTCAGAATCAGGTGAATTTATAATGGGGAACAGAGAAATGGCAGACCAATTGAACAAATACTTTGGTTCTGTCTTCACGAAGGAAGACACGAATTACCTTCCGGAAATACTAGGGGACCGAGGATCTGGCGAGAAGGAGGAAATCCTTATTAGTCAGGAAATTGTGTTAGGGAAATTGATGGGATTGAAGGCCGATAAATCCCCAGGGCCTGATAGTCTGCATCCCAGAGAACTTAAGGAAGTGGCCCTAGAAATAGTGGATGCATTGGTGATCAATTTCCAACAGTCTTTCGACTCTGGATCAGTTCCCATGGACTGGAGGGGTGGTTATATAACACCACTTTTTAAAAAAGGAGGGAGAGAGAAAAAGGGTAATTATAGACTGGTTAGCCTCACATCGGTAGTGGGGAAAATGTTGGAATCAATTATTAAAGATGAAATAGCAGCACATTTGGAAAGTAGTGACAGGATCCATCCAAGTCAGCATGAATTTATGAAAGGGAAATCCTGCTTGGCAAATCTTCGAGAATTTTTTGAGGATGTAACTAGTAGAGTGGATAAGGGAGAACCAGTGGATGTGGTATATTTGGACTTTCAAAAAGCTTTTGACAAGGTCCCACACAAGAGATTAGTGTGCAAAATCAAAGCACATGGTATTGGGAGTAATATACTGATGTGGATAGAGAACTGGTTGGCAGACAGGAAGCAGAGAGTCGGGATAAACGAGTCCTTTTCAGAATGGCAGGCAGTGACTAGTGGAGTGCTGCAGGGCTCAGTGCTGGGACCCTAGCTATTTACAATATACATTAATGATTTAGATGAAGGAATTGAGTGTAATATCTCCAAGTTTGCAGATGACACTAAGCTGGGTGGCGGTGTGAGCTGTGAGGAGGATGCTAAGAGGCTGCAGGGTGACTTAGACAGGTTAGGCGAGTGGGCAAATGCATGGCAGATGCAGTGTAATGTGGATAAATGTGAGGTTATCCACTTTGGTGGCAAAAACATGAAGGCAGTCTATTATCTGAATGGCGGCAGATTAGTAAAAGGGGAGGTGCAACGAGACCTGGGTGTTATGGTACATCAGTCATTGAAAGTAGGCATGCAGGTACAGCAGGTGGTGAAGAAGACAAATGGCATGTTGGCCTTCATAGCTAGGGGATTTGAGTATAGGAGCAGGGAGGTCTTACTGCAGTTGTACAGGGCCTTGGTGAGGCCTTACCTGGAATATTGTGTTCAGTTTTGTCTCCTAATCTGAGGAAGAACGTTCTTGCTATTGCGGGAGTACAGCGAAGTTTCACCAGACTGATCCATTTCAGATTGGCAACCATGATTGGTGTGAAAAGAGACTGGCTTCCCACTTTTATTGCTTTGTTGTACACAGTGTGATCTGTGTTGTTTGCTTGTTTATGACAGGGGCTTCCTTAATGATAGCTTCACGCATTTTCCCCACTACAGATGTTAAACGAACCAGCCTATAGTTACCTGCCTTTTGTCTGCCCCCTTTTTTAAACAGAGGCATTACATTAGCTGCTTTCCAATCCACTGGTACCTCCCCAGAGTCCAGAGAATTTTGGTAGATTATAACGAATGCATCCGCTATAACTTCCGCCATCTCTTTTAATACCCTGGGATGCATTTCATCCGGACCAGGGGACTTGTCTACCTTGAGTCCCATTAGCCTGTCCAGCACTACCTCCCTAGTGATAGTGATTATCTCAAGGTCCTCCCTTCCCACATTCCCGTGACCAGCAATTTTTGGCATGGTTTTTGTGTCTTCCACTGTGAAGACCGAAGCAAAATAATTGTTTAAGGTCTCAGCCATTTTCACATTTCCCATTATTAAATCCCCTTTCTCATCTTCTAAGGGACCAACATTTACTTTAGTCACTCTTTTCCGTTTTATATATCGGTAAAAGCTTTTACTATCTGTTTTTATGTCTTGCGCAAGCTTACTTTCGTAATCTATCTTTCCTTTCTTTATTGCTTTCTTAGTCATTCTTTGCTGTCGTTTAAAATGTTCCCAATCTTCTAGTTTCCCACTAAGCTTGGCCACCTTATACGCATTGGTATTTAATTATCACTACTCTATAATTTTTGCACTCTCTGTAATCTCTCTGCAAATTTGCTCCTCTATATTCTTCCCTCTAGTTGAGGGCCTATAGAATACACCTAGTACTGCAATGGCACTTCGACTGTTTCTCAACTCTAACCAAATAGATTCTATCCTTGACCCCTCCAGGACATCCTTTCTCTCCAGCACTGTAATATTCTCCTTATTCAATACTGCCACCCCACCTCTTTTCTTTCCTTCCCTATCTTTCCTGAATACCTTATATCCAGGAATATTTCATACCCAATCCTGCCCCTTTTTGACAGGGTCTCCATTATCGCCACTACATCATAATCCCAAGTGACTATTTGCGTGGCAGCTCACCGACCTTATTTACCACAAGTCTCGCATTTACACACATGCACTGTAAATCTATCTTAGCCCTTCTTGTATTCTTCTTAGTCTGACCCCACCTAACTTGTAACATTTTTTACTCTAGTGCTGTCTCTCCCAATCCTTTGTGCACCTTGTTTCTCCTTTCTAATGCTACATCTCAGTGCCCAGCCCCCTGCCAAATTAGCTTAAACCCTCCCCACCAGCACTAGCACCCCCCATCCCCAACCCCACCCCCCCACTCCACCCCACATAAAGACATTGGTCCCACCTCTGTTGAGTTACAAATAGTATAAAGTGTAAGGAAAACACAGTGGCTTCATCAGACCTCAGGCCACAGTGTGAATGACACATAATGCACAATGGATTCAAGGAATTGAATCTGAAAAATTAAGCAGCATTTGTCAATGTAATTGTTCCCATGTCCTATAAGTGAGAAGCAACACTTTTCAGAAGGCTATTTTCATCTTCATATTTCATATTTCATATTCAATTAACTATGTGTCATTTATTGGCACTCTGCTCTTGCTAACAATTAAATATTACAACGCTCAGGTTCAATTCTCTTCCCAGCATTTCTTTTTAAATATATTGGGCCAGAAATCCCTATTTCTTCTTCCCGTGGGCGTTCGACTAAAAATAGGAGAAAAGATGCCCACCTACCTTTTGGTTGAATACTCGCCAGAGATCCTGGACTCGAGACCTCCTCTTCTTGCGCAACGTCTGCAGGAGTCACGTGGGCCTGGACACCCAATCACGGTAAAGTATTTTCTCCTTCATAGTAATAAGAGTTTAGTAAGTCCGAAACTCCTACTACTATGAATGAGAAACACCCGCAAGTACCCAAACACTACATAAAACATTACAAAAAAACACCTCACATAAATACACTATAGAAATTAAAGTTGATAGAAATGTTTTTTTAAAGAAAAAAAATTGCCGATTTTTAAAAAAAGTTTTAATTATGGTTTAAAATAAAATTATCTGAGTGGGCAGGGTTTTAACATAAATATGTTTTTAAAAATGTTATTTTAATCATGTTTTTGATATGTTTTTAAACTCTTACGCCTGTAAAAGTAGCTATGCACCTGCTTTTATCAGACAGAAGAGTTTTGAGGACATTTGCTGGGCAAGATATGGGTAAATCCCGCAATCTTGCCCTTGCTAATATCCTCGCTCCCGAGATGCATGCAATCTGTCAAGCCAGAAACTTGACAGATTGGAAAAGCCAGCTTTCAGCGCATGTGCATTGTGTGCTGAAAATAGGCTTTTCCAATGTCTTCCCGGGCCCGTAGAAACTTCGTACGGACCCGGGGAGTCAGGGATTTCCATGCCATTAAATGACAATATTTTGAGAATGTATGTGTTTACAAGCAAGTTTTATTGAATATAATTCTACGGTTTTATTTCAGGAAGAAGCAGTTTCATAATAACTTAAACATTCACTCCTTCCATCACTGGTGCACTGTGGCTGCAGTGTGTACCATCTGTTATCCAATGGGTAGCCAGTATGACATTGCTATTCTGATGCCCCCGTGTCGAAGGTCAATCTATTGCCCAATATGTCAGCAAGCTAGCAGATACAAGCAAGTCCAGAAACATGGCTACAGACAGGCAGGATGCTAATGGGCCCACGGACCCTCATTTGAAAATATCTGCACCAATATTTCACCCTGAAAGAAAGAAAGAAACTACACCTACATAGCACCTTTCACGACCAAAGTGCTTTACAACCAATGAAGTACATTCAGGCAGGAAGTTGAAGAGCTGTGGCCCAGCAAGTGGGGAGTTTCTCGGTTATTGTATACATTTTTAAAACTGCACGACGTGCTCTTTTTAAATAATTGGAAAATTTTTCTCAAATTTATGGGAAATTTGTAATGTAGGAAATGTGGCAGCCAATTTGTATGTAGCAAGATCCCACATCCAGCAATGAGATAATGATCTGATAATCTGTTTTAGCGATGTTGATTGAGGGATAAATATTGGCCAGGGCATCGGGGATAACTCCCCTGCTCTTCTTCTTTAATAATGTTATCTTTTATGTCCACCTGAGAGAGCAGACGGGGCCTCGGTTTAACATCTCATCCAAAAAGACGGCATCTCCAACATTGCAGTGCTCCCTCAGCACTGTGTGCCAGCTTTGCTTATGTGCTCAAGTCTCTGGAGTGGGATTGTGAATCCACAACATTCTGACTCCAAGGCGAGAGTGAGACCCACTGAACCACAGCTAACACAGTTTTGAAAAGAACATTAAAACATGGAATTGCAGGTTGGTTAGTTTAACATCTGCGTTAGGGAAAATATTGGTATGTTTAATTCAAGATGAAATTACTAAATATCTAGGTGATGAGAAAATAATTAGAAGCAGACAACACAGATTTCAGAGGGGAAGATTGTGCTTGACAAACCTGGAAGAGTTCTTTGAGGAAGTGATAGATAATTGGAGTTTGTTGCCTGCATCACATCAGAAAACACAATTATCAGTAAATATCTAGGGCTAGAAATTGAGCACCATAGCGCCTCCCGTTATCACCTTCGGGGGGGGGGGGCGATAACAGGGCACTAATCACTTACCGACCGGGTAGGGCGATAAGATCGGCTCCTGCTATATTCGGCAGGAGTTTTATGCCGACGGTATGGCGTTACGCCCCAATCTCCTTCGCTCGGAGATCGTGACATCATCGCAGTGCGCATTGCCCCGGACCCGAACTTCAGTTCTGCCCCCTGCAACATCGCTGGGCGAAAACACCGACATCTGCAGGAGGTGTTCATTGGGAGGCCGGGAGATTCAGGGGCGATGCTTAAAGGCGAAGTGGCTGAGGTAAGTAAAAAAAAAAAATCTTAAATTCTCTCTTTTCTTTTCCTCCATGATCGATCAGCCAGGCACTCTGCTGCAGCACTTCAGGCTAATCGGACCGGATCGCAGCTGCCGTCGGGGACCAGATAAGTTTTTCCCTTTGCAGAGCCTGCAGCAATGGCCCGTTGATTTAAGGGCGGGAAGGAGCCGTTCAACGCGGCAGCGCTGCACACTTACCACCCCGCCTGCTGCCTCTTACACTCCAGGAAGGAAGTGGAGCACTTGATTTAGTTCTCCGTTTCCTTCCTGGAGCGCAAACGCCAATTTTTTTAATAGTTTAAAAACATTAGTGCCTGCCGCTAATTTTTTCAACTTTTAAAAGTTAGCGCCCGAAAAGGGGCGCTCCTGAATTTCTTCCCCCTAATCTTAAAAACAGTTCAAGCCTATTACCTGGGAAGTGTGTGTGGATATTACATTTCTCACATATCACCATCCATTCTCCTTCTTCATTGGGTAAATGTTCATAAGTGAGATTTACCCACTGGCAGTGGCAAGTCAGGAATTCGGATACACCTCATTCCCAGGAACAGTTTTACACCCACTAAAATCAATGGACAAAATTCCCAATACGTGTTCTTGACTGCGAAACTCAACACGTGTTAGCAACAAAAATGTACTTTAGTGAACAAAACTCGTTAGCAGTGGTTTAATACTGTGGGTGATCCAGGGTCCCTTTGTGTTCGAGCACAGAGTGGTTGCACGGATTGGAGCTATACTGCTATTTGGTGTATTTGGACTTCCAGAAGGCATTTGACTAGGTGCCACATAAAAGGTTACTGCACAAGATAAAAGTTCACTGGGTTGAGGGTAATATATTAGCATGGATAGAGGACTGGCTAACTAACAGAGAACAGAGAGTTGGGATAAATGGTTCATTCTCTGGTTGGCAACCAGTAACTAGTGGGGTGCCGCAGGGATCAGTGCTGGGACCCCAACTATATACAATCTATTTTAATGACTTGGAAGAAGGGACTGAGTGTAACGTTGCCAAGTTTGCTGACGATACAAAGATGGGAGGAAAAGCAATGTGTGAGGAGGACATAAAAAATCTGCAAAAGGACATAGACAGGCTAAGTGAGTGGGCAAAAATTTGGCAGCTGGAGTATAATGTCGGAAAGTGTGAGGTCATGCACTTTGGCAGAAAAAAAAATCAAAGAGCAAGTTATTATTTAAATGAAGAAAGATTGCAAAGTGCCGCAGTACAGCGGGACCTGGGGGTACTTGTGCATGAAACACAAAAGGATAGTATGCAGGTATTGCAAGTGATCAGGAAGGCCAATGATATCTTGGCCTTTATTGCAAAGGGGATAGAGTATAAAAGCAGGGAAGTCTTGCTACAGCTATATAAGGTATTGATGAGGCCACACCTGGAATACTGCGTGCATTTTGGTTTCCATATTTACGAAAGGATATACTTGCTTTGGAGGCAGTTCAGAGAAAGTTCACTAGGTTGATTCCAGGGATTAGGGGGTTGACTTATGAGGAAATGTTGATTAGGTTGGGCCTCTACTCATTGGAATTCAGAAGAATGAGAGGTGATCTTATCGAAACATATAAGATTATGAGGGGGCTTGTCAAGGTGGATGCAGAGAGGATGTTTTCACTGATGGGGGAGACTAGAACTAGAAGGCACGATCTTAGAATAAGGGGCCCCCCTTTTAAAACAGAGATGAGGAGGAATTTCTTCTCTCAGAGGGTTGTAGATCTGTGGAATTCACTGCCTCAGAGAGCTGTGGAAGCTGGGACATTGAATAAATTTAAGACAGAAATAGGTAGTTTCTTAAACGATAAGGGAATAAGGGGTTATGGGGAGCGGGCGGGGAATTGGAGCTGAGCATGATCAGATCAGCCATGATCTTATTGAATGGCGGAGCAGGCTCAAGGGACTGTATGGCCTACTCCTGCTCCTATTTCTTATGTACTCCGATTTCTTGAAAATTTAGTGATTCCAAACTCAGCACATACGAACACTGGTGAGTACCTTCAAAACATGTGACGGCAGTGGGGTTGCCAGCTCAGTCTGGACATATTCCTGGAAGTTTCATCACAAGACCACCCCCTCCAACAGACCTGCATAGTCAAACAGCCTTTTCTCCCATTTCCAATATTACTATAACTAATAAATGAAAGTGTTCTAAGAGAATGAAAACAAAAACGCATAATTATTTCGAATGCCCCAATGATTTTACTCCAGGGTTTCTCACAACATTGCCCTGGATCTCAATCTTCAATTCCTGGAGACTTCAGGGACAATCCTGGTGGGTTGGCAACGCGAGCAGGAACCTCGCTCACTGTCGAAGTCTATCAGAAAATTGCAGACCTGCAATTTCCGATTGTGCGCTGTTGATGAGTGAGGTTGTTGGCATGTTTTGGAAGATTTAGGCTGTGGTAGACAACCATTCGTGTTGTGCACACTGTACAAAAAAAATCCCCTGATGGTGAAACTAAAAACAATCAAAAAAAAACTTTTACTGAACATGCAGGTTTACAGGTTTTGTAACTGGAAATGGGAAAGGGAGTTTGAAAGCCACAACTACCTTGGGGGCTCATTAATAGCGTCAGCTGGTGCAATTCATTGTGCAATGCACTTTGGGACACTTCTGAGCAATCGAAATCGAGGAAGACTTGCTTCCACTCTAAAAATGAGTTGCTATGTGATTGTACAGTCCAATGCAGGAATTACAGTCTCTGTCACAGGTGGAACAGACAGTGGTTGACGGAAAGGGTGTGTGGGGATCTGGTTTGCCGCACACTCTTTCCGCTGTCTGCGCTTGGTTTTTGTATGCTCTCGGCGATGAGACTCTAGGTGCTCAGCGCCCTCCCGGATGCTCTTCCTCTACTTTGGTTGGTCTTGGGCTAGGGATTCCCAGGTGCCAGTGGGGATGTTTCACTTTATCTAGGAGGCTTTGAGGGTGTCCTTGAAATGCTTCCTCTGCCCACCTGGGACTCACTTGCTATGTCAGAGCGCCGAGTAGAGTGTTTGCTTAGGGAGTCTCGTATCGGGCATGCGAACGATGTGGCCCACCCAGCGGAGCTGGTCGAGCGTGGTCAGTGCTTCGATACTTCAATATTAGTGTTTCTTCAACCAGCCTCTTTATTGCTGTCCGAGTGAGACAGCTGATTTTTGATGAATGGCCTTGTTTTAATTGTTCATTCTTGGGATATGAGCATCACCAGTAAGGCCTGCATTTAATTGTCCATTCCAAGTTGCCCTTGACAAGTTGATGGTGGAGCTTCTTCTTGAACCGCTGCAGTCCATGTGGTGTAGGTACTCCTACAGTGTTTCTGCTTAGTCGGCATGGGATTGTGACTATCCAAACTCATTTAACACAGGGCACTTAGAGTCAGAAGAGAGACAGAAAGCTTCAGTTGGTTCAGTCTGAGCACAGAGGCGAAAGGATTAAAAAAAAAAAATGTTTTTTTGTTGTTGAAAATTTTGCTTAGGTTATGTTATTGGAAAGATCCCAATAGATTCACATTCTTGCATGTTGGGTGACATTGGGTTGACTCCACCTTTCTAGATACCAGCCAAGTCTGTTTAAAGCAGTAATCATTGTCTTTAACTCTCCCGAGGGTAAGTAAGCTGTGCAGAGGACGCAAAGACGCTGCAGAGAGATATAGACAGGTTGACTGAGTGGCAAGAATATGGCAAATGGAATACAGTGCAGGGAGGGGTGAAGTTATCCACTTTGGTAGGAAAAACAAACAAGCAGAATATTTTTCAAATGGTGAGAGACTGGGAAATGTTTGCATTCAGAGGGACCTGGGTGTTCTTGTACATGAATCACAGCAAGTTAACATGCAGGTACAGTAAGCAATTAGGAAAGTAAATGGTACATTAGCTTTTGTTACAAAGGGTTTAGAGTATAAGAGCAAAGAGGTCTTATTGCAATTATACAGGGCATTGGTGAGGCCACACCTGGAGTACTGTATACAGTTCTGGTCTCCTTACCCAAGGAAAGACATACATGCCTTCGAGGGAGTGCAGCGAAGGTTCACTAGACTGGTTCCTGGGATGGGGGATTGCCCAATGAGGAGAGATTGAGCAGACTTGGCCTATATTCCCTAGAGTTTAGGAGAATGAGAGGTGATCTAATTGAAATATATCAAATTCTTAAGGGGCTTGACAGGGTTAATGCTGAGAAAAAGTTTCCCCTGGCTGGGGAATCTAGAACACAGGGTCGCAGTCTCGGAATAAGGGGTCGGCCATTTAGGACTGAGATGAGGAGAAATTTCTTCACTCAGAGGGTTGTGAATCTTTGGAATTCTCTACCCCAGAGGGCTGTGGATGCTCACTGAGTATATTCAACACAGAAGTCGATACATTTTTGGGAATTAAGGGATATGGAGATAGTGCGGGAAGGTGGAGTTGAGGTAGAAGATCAGCCATGATCTTGTTGAATAGCAGAGCGGGCTTGAAGAGCCAAATGGCCTATTACAGCTCATATTTCTTATGTTCTTGTGACTCCACCCTTTAGATACCAGCCAAGTCTGTTTATAACAGCAATCATTGTCTTTGACTCTCCCTAGCTGGACAATGCTATCAATTTAAACTGTTGACTGAAATTAATAATTTGAATGGCTACTATCCATTTTTCTTTGCAGGTAACATCTTTGTCGTCAGCCTTTGTGTAGCTGACCTGCTTGTGGCAGTGTACCCTTACCCTCTGATCTTATTTGCCATTTTCCAACATGGATGGACGCTGGGTGACATTCACTGCCAGGTTAGTGGATTCCTGATGGGGCTGAGTGTCATCGGATCGGTTTTCAACATTACAGCGATTGCAATCAACAGGTATTGTTACATCTGCCACAGCTTCAAGTATGATAAGCTCTACACCTACAGAAACACGATCTGCTACCTGTGTCTGACCTGGACCTTAACAGTCGTCGCAATCATACCAAACTTTTTCGTGGGCTCGTTGCAGTATGATCCTCGTGTATATTCGTGCACGTTTGCCCAAACAGTAAGCTCATATTATACAATTGCGGTGGTGGTGGTTCACTTTCTGGTCCCCATTGGTGTGGTGACGTACTGCTACCTGAGAATCTGGATCCTGGTCATCCAGGTAAAACGGCGTGTTAAGCCCGACGTGCCAAAGTTGAAGCCAAGTGACTTAAGAAATTTCCTCACCATGTTCATCGTCTTCATGCTGTTTGCCGTTTGCTGGGGACCTCTGAATTTTATTGGCTTAGCCGTGGCCATCAATCCTCTGGCAGTTGCGCCGAAAATCCCAGAGTGGCTGTTCATCATAAGCTACTTCATGGCTTACTTCAATAGCTGTCTTAATGCAGTTATCTATGGACTTCTCAATCAGAACTTCCGAAATGAGTATAAGAGAATACTGATGTCACTGTGGTCTCCAAGACTCTTCTTCAGTGACCTGTCAAAAATTGGAACAGAGGCAATGAAGAGCAAACCTTCTCCAGCTGCGACCAATAACAATGTAGCAGAAATGAATGTATAAGACAGCATTCCAACGTACTGCCTGCTTATCTTGATCTATATCAAAATTAATATCAAGAGACCGTCAACGTGCCATACTAACTTGATTAATTCTACTTAAAGCAGTATAATTTACTTGCTATGTGCCTATAATCTCAGATGTTTTGAATTTTAATTGCATATGAACAACAACTTAAAAAGTTTCTGTAAAAATGTTCAGCTCGATGTACAACATTCTAAACTTATGCCTGTGTGATAGGTTATCAATGCTCTTCATGAATGACAGCTTCACTCATTCTTACCCACTCAAGGGTACTTCTATGAAAAATAAATAACTTTATCATGAATCAATCTTGTTTTGTTTTTACTCAAATCTACAGAAATACTGAACTCTGGCATACTCCATTCCTTTACAACCCTGTTGCATTATGTACAAGTCCAACATGATTGCCTCTTCCAAAATTAATTCAAGTTATTACATCATTAATCAATAATTCACTGCAGCTATTTTTTTCAAAAGTCAAATTAGAAGGTAGTTGTAATGAATTGGATAAATGGGATAATTTTTTTTTAGGAATGAGCATATTCAGCACAGAGCTTAGAAACATAGAAAATAGGTGCAGGAGCAGGCCATTCGAGCCCTTCAAGTCTGCACCGCCATTCAATATGATCATGGCTGATCATGCAACTTCAGTACCCCACTCCCGCTTTCTCTCCATACCCCCTGATCCTTTTAGCCGTAAGGGCTACATCTAACACCCTCTTGAATATATCAAATGAACTGGACTCCACAGATTTTTGTGGTAGAGAATTCCACAGGTTCACCTCTCTCTGGGTGAAAAAGTTTCTCCTCATCTCAGTCCTAAATGGCTTACCCCTTATCCTTGGACTGTGACCCCTGGTTCTGGACTTCCCCAACATCAGGAACATTCTTCCTGCATCTAACCTGTCCAAGCCCGTCAGAATTTTATATGTTTCTATGAGATCCCCTCTCATTCTTCTAAATTCCAGTAAGTACAAGCCTAGCTGATCCAGTCTTTCTTCACATGTCAGTCCTGCCATCCTGGGACTTAGTCTGGTGAACCTTCGCTGCACTCCCTCAATAGCAAGCACATCCTTCCTCAGATTAGGAGACCAAAACTGCACGCAATATTCAAGGTGTGGTCTCACCAAGGCCAAGTACAACTGCAGTAAGACCTCCCTGCTCCTATACTCAAATCCTCTCGCTATGAAGGCCAGCATCTGTAGGGGGTGGTGTGCGAGGTCAGTTTGCCTTCCCTGACCCAGAGCGGTTGCGAGTTGTTCCCACTCCCTGGTTCTCGTGTCTGGATTTATTAATCAGGGTGTGATAAAGTACAGCAGACAACTGTTTTGTGCAAAAACATGTATGGTTTTTATTCAAGAAGAATGAATACACATTTTATTAAAACTGAGAAAACTTATCACTTTAGATGAGAGCAAACTTATCACTTTAAAGGGGAGAAAACCTATCACTCTAATGGGGAATCCTTTATTCAAACACAAGAGAATACACAGCAATACAACACCTCCCAATTCCCCTATCTAACTAGGTTAGGCTCTGGGGCTTCAGGGACTATGCTCAACAATCCTCCCTTGACAGTTGGTAATGGGGTACGTTGGATTTTGTCGATTCTGCTAGCCGTACCCTGAATGTAGGAGAGGACTTCTTGCTGCATGTTCCTCAGTTGGGTGGTGTCCGCTGATGCGGTAGGGTGCGTATTGGATTTATGAGGTAAGTACCCACTTTCTACCTTCAGTAGTAGGTTTTAAAGTTCTTAGGTAATGGTTTACCCGTTGGTAGCTCAGGGATAGCTTGTAGAATGGAAACAGCTTGCGAATCTTTGGGTTTTCGTCGAGTTGACTTCGGTTTGGAAATGGTTGGTCGCGGTGGCTCAATATTACCAATTTGGTTGCTGATAATATCTTGGTGGTTGTTCCATGAGCCTCTTGTTGCCACGGCATGCTTGGTGCCCTGGTCACTTGCGATGCTGTCTTGGTTGATATTCTGAAGAACCAGGTTAACGAAAAACTGGTGTCCTGATCTTGGGGTTCGCCAGGTCTGAAGCATACGAAGCTGGTGTAGAAGCAAAGTGTCCTGCTGACTGTAAAAACAGGCCTTAATTATACTTTGAAAGGCTTACTTATCTGTGCCCCAAATCAACCTTGGTTCTTTGTTTAAGTTTTGCAGCCCAGCTAACTGGAATTTGATTAAGTGGTTTTAATCTGGCATAGATAGACTTTTCTGAGCTGACCAGTTCTTGTCCATTGTGATAGTACTGCTTTTTTTTTGCTTCTGGAAGTCTGGCCTGAGCCAGATATTTCTATGCCTGTTAAAAAGGTGTTGGAAAATGTATGTGACATTTGGGTCCTCTGGATGGGGTGGATAATGTTTCTTCCATGGGTCGATTGTTTAAATGCTAATGTTTTCTAGGGGCAGGTATCGAAGGTAAACAGTTCCCAGATAATTTGATTAGCTTCAATGTCCAAACTGGCCCTTTAGAGATTGACCCTATCCCTTTCCTTGCAGACCCAACATTCACCTTTTAAAAATCCCAAACTTGGTTAAAACTCGTAGATTTCTTCCATAAGCATTATAGGATCCCAAACTTTGTTTGATAGTCCCAAATCGAATTTCCTTTTCAATGAGTCCAAACACTAAGGGGTTTCCACGAATTTTGCAATCCTACAGTCCCCCCTGTGATACTCTACATGCTAGAGTGTCATACGAGGTGAGCAAAATTCCTGATTCCCGAGAGTCAACCTTCCTCTGTAATTTACCTGGCTAAACCCAAACGTACATTCCCCTTTGAAATGTATTACTGTTCACAGGTAAATTCAGTCATAATTTACATTACAGCATAGAGGGGGTCCAACGCCCCTCCATTACTCCAGTTTCACAAAAATACACAGCAAAACACACATAGTAAAGACATTTTAACACTTGACCTCTGCGTTTTTTTTTACAGCAGGTGGAATCTAAACCGGACCTCAACGGGTGACTGCGAATTTTCTGCAGTGACCTATTATATTTTGTGTTTTCCTTCCTGATACAACCCTTAAATTCAACTAGGGCTCGTCCAGCATCCTCTGGTGCTGGGACCAACGACCTCTGCCTCTCACCTTGCAGGTAGTACATCATAAATAAAGAATAATCGCGAGCTGGCAGATAACTAAAATGTGGGGAGCTATTCTGATCCCGGCAGGGACCTCTGTATTTCTGAAAATATCCCATCAGGGTGGAACTGTGATCTCCAGAATTTTCCTCCCTATCTCAATTACTTTCTCTTCTAGAGTGTAGAAATGTTTCTGTGATATTACTACAGCTTCCAGTAGAGCGGTAAGATGTTTGGGCAGAGGGGGGGATTTCGTAGCCAAAATGTGCAACATAATCTTGTAGGTTTGTGATGTTTTCACTTACAGTGAGGTGAACAGTGAAGGATTCAGGAATGGGGACAATCTGTTCCTGGGCCACTTGAACTTCTGCCTCAGGTTTAAAACAGAAACTGCTGTCACTCACCGGACACCAGAAGTGTCCATGCTAGTAATGGGACGCACTGGTGGTGACACAGTATGTCCCAGCCCCTATGTATGCTACCTGTGGAGGAACATGGTCTTGTGTCATTACCTCCATGGTACAGTTGATAGGCTGAGCGCCAGCAGCTTTAAACCCGCACTGTGGTTTAGAATAGGCGTTCAAGTGCTGGGGGCACAGTAATATGTGTGCACCCCGGCTCCGGCAACCGGAGAGGCCAGTACCTGTCATAGCGTGCTCCCACTTTATGACATACGGTGGGACCGCTGTGAAATGAACGTGTGCACCTCCTTGAATGACCCCAATGTTCTCCACCCTGTATACCGGGGCAGGTCAGGCTGTCCCACCCATGACCGACATCATTAGTACCATCTCCATAATGGTGTGATTAGAACGCCCGCAATCTACAGGGACAGGGTAGGCTTCAGAAGCTAAACAAAGCTGGCACGGGCTCAATGAATTGCTATACGGGTGCAGCGCGGCGAGATGCTTGTTGCTTATCCATGAAGTGACGCGACCTTGCTTCAGGTCCTCCAGGTTACTGCGGCCTTCGCCCAGCAACTATGCTCCATACAACACACACACCTCATTCCGTGCAGCCTGCTCCGAGGCGTTCCTGTCCTCCCGTATCAAATCATTAACAGTTTTAGCGTGCCTCTCCAGCTCCGCAATGACCTTTAAATGAAGGGTCATTGCCTGGTCCTCATGAAGCTCTGAACCCACCACTGTGTTCTCTTCCCCTAGAATCTTACGCAGTTGGTTCTTTAACCCAGTGATCTGCTTCTGAAGTTGTACATCATCCATGCTATTAACAATACCCGTTCCTGTACTGAACACTGTGGCTACATCGGTCCAGGTCCATCTTCTCTGCCTCCCGGACTCCACACTATTCCTAATATTCAGATCATAAAGCTGTTCTTTATCTACATTTCCATAGTCCAGCCCATAAAATTCTTGAAACATCACTTTTAACAGAGCTTCATAAAGCTTCTTCTTCGGGCACTACACAGGCAGGTGGACTTCAGTCAGGTTCAGGATCACAGATGCCACGTAGTAGTGCACGTTCTGAAACAAAACTTTGTCAGTAGGGATTAACCCAACCCATTCCCTGGACCCCTGGTGGGGGTGGGACACCTATCTACAGCCATCTGTACCATCAGGGCTCTGGGCGGGGGCTTCCTGGTGTATGAGATGAGCTCTGTGGCGTTGATGGTGTTCGGGGGATTTGGGATCACACAGACATTGGGCCTCGAACCCACACTGACAAACAATATACGCTGGGCCTCAAACCCACACAGACAAGGCATTGGGCTTCGAACCCACACAGACACTGGGCCTCAAACCCACACAGACAAGACATGACATGGATCCCTTGTTTCTCCTTCCACCACTTTTCCCAACACAATCTCGTATCTTTGGCTCGATTCATTTCTATTAAGACAAAAAAATGAAAGAAAAATCTTTTACTAAATTGGGGCCACCCCATCACAGGTCCTTCTCCAGTTATTCATATTTTTTCATCTTTAATTCAATTTAGCTAAGTCAAATGTCCAGCCTTTGTGATCTAAATTACTGGAGTTCACACAGCACTGCCCCATCCAGGTTCAAGTTCCGCTACACCTTGAGGTCATTTCCCTATAAATCAATTCCACCTCTCCGGTAATTGCCTGCTTGAAAAAAAAAAGAAAAGAACATCCATTGTGGCCTTTCTGTCCGCCCAATGGGTTAATTCATCCAGCTATTTTCCCCTTACTGTTGCTGAGGGAAAACATCCACTCAAAATATAACTTACATTACAACTTCAAAATTTTACAAATGCTCGGAATAATTATTTCACTTTTGACAAAGTGTTGCTTTCTGCTTGTACAGAGTGTTGCCTTTTTTTCCCGACAAACACGCATACTAATGCATGCTACCACGCATACCAATAGCTTACACATTACAATGGTTTCTGCTTCATGCATAATAGCAACACACAGCCTTTTCGCCACTGGTCACATTCTTGAATAGGTCAGAAAATATTTATTTTAAAATACCAAATATATGTGATTGCATCATGTCCAGAACTAGAGCTTTTTCACACAATTTAAATCAACCAAAATTCCACCATGGCCATAATGAAAGTTTGGTTTTCCCAGGTTAATTAACCTCAATTCCAAATTAATTCAAACCAATTTCAAACTAACCAGTGCCAGTTGAAAAAAACTATACAGACACACACACACACACACACACACACACTTAAAATGGTTTTAGTGTCCAGAAAAAAAAACAAAAAAAAATCTACAAAAATACAAAAAAAAACAAAAAACCCAAAAAAGGGCCTGGTAAAATGCTTGGAGTGTCCCCCAGATCGGGGGGCACTTGATTTACTGTTTATTTTGTCTCCTAAAAAGAGTTGTAGAGCTGTTGTTTCTGCGAGAGGTGGGCTCTGGAGGGACTAGAGTGCATCATTACCCCCCGCAACCAAATTTTCATTTGATTTTATATGTTTTAAAGTTTAATTTGTTTTTATTGCCGGTTTTAGTGTCCCCCGAGTCAGGGGGCACTAGTATAATTTGCCTCTCGGTGCTCTAAAAAAACACACACACTTAAAGACAAGTTACAAACCATCCACATGCTTTTAATTCTACCATTCACACTGAAACATCAGAGATTTTTAGTCCAGCATTTTTCCACCCATGCCCATAACCTGCTGTAATGCAGCCACTAAAATTTGTACTGGGTCGTCGGCTGCCTTCCTGTGTACTGTTTTGCCTCAGCACCCTTGTAACCTGGCTTCCCTCCTTTCGGGAGCCTACAATTCCGGCTCCAGTGTCCCAAATTCCCACAGTTACAACACTCTTGGATTGACCCGCATTACCTCCCTCTTGTCCCCTGTGCCCATAGTGTTCCCAGCGTGTAGGGTGTATAAATCTGCTTTGTCTACGTTGCCAAAATCTAACTCATAAAATTTCTTGAACATTTCTCTGAGTAGGGCCTGGTATAGCTGCTCCGTTTCCTTTGGGCACCATGCAGGTAAATGTACTTCTGTAAGGTTTAAGATGACTGAAGCTACTGCATAGTGTACCCCCTGGTATTCCTCGATATCACCTCTGTGACCCGTACTCACCCCCATTAGGGCAAGCAGGAGCAAGGCCCCTCTCATCATTCTGTTCCTTCCCTGTAGAGACACAGAATAGATAGCCTTGCCCCTGAGAAAAACAGTTCTCTGGCTTGGCAAAGGTTCTACAATCCAACTTGAACTTTTAAATTTTAACATTTCTAAAATCGAAACTTAACTCCCCAAAATATTTAAAACACCCTTAAAATCGTACAATAATGCTATGTACATTCACCACCCGTCTCTGGGTGGCCAGGCTAAATCACTGACTCCTTGGTGACGTTGGGATCCCTAGGATCGAATCACAGCTCGGCTTTGGCCTTCACCCGTGGCAAACTGTTTACCAGCAGGCTTCGGAACCAGTGGGCCCTCTCATCCCGGGTCCCACTGCAGGCACTCTCGTAGATAGGCCACAGCCTGTCTGTGAAAGCTTGTGGGGTTTCCCCTGTCTGTTGCATCATCTTCTCCACTCGGGAGAAGGAACTCCGATCGTTGAGGCCCATAGCCTCCAGGATTTCTTCCTGGATGGCCGCAGATGTACTTTTCCCCCTCTTGGTGTTTGTGGAGAGAGACTGGTACAATCTACTGTCTAGGGAGAATAGGAGCATTTTTGCTGTTTCGGAGTCGTCACACCCATTGATGCCTGTCGCTTGGTCTACTTCCATAAAGTGAACCGAAGGGTCCTCTTTAAGGGTGAGCTTGTCCAGGTGGGCTACCATGGTTCTGAGCTGTGGAGGACCATGAAGTTACTTTCGAGGGGCCCTGCTGCCCCACCGAGAGTGGGTGTACCGTACTTCTGCTGCCGTACCGGGCACATCGGCCCCGGTCCCGGCCCTTGTTGTACTGGTGTCGCTCCCACCTCTCCCTGCTGCCAAGCCAAGTCACAACCCGATGCCACAGGTGGTGGTGCACCATCCCTGTCTGCCCCGCAAACTGTTCGCCCCTCCTGCTGCCAGACTGGGCTAAGCCCCGGCGCCACAGGTACTGGTCGAATGGATCCCCCCTGCTCTTCCAGGTCTGCCCGAGCCGTACTCGGGTTTATTAGGCAGAACATGCCTTTGGCCTTGGAAAGAGCAAGGTTCAGACTATCAATTTGCTTTTGGCAGGGACCGTGGTCTCCTGTCTCAAACCCTCTGTTGCTTGCTACCTTATAAGCGGCCTGTACATCCCTTAACTTCTCCTCCTACTCTTTAATTATCCTGGTGAGGCCGGCGTTTTCCTCCCACAACACCAGTTCTTGACCCTTCGCTTCGGTGACCTGGCACTGAAGGTAATCCTGGCGGTTTCTATGTGTTTCCACTAATCATAGTTTCCCTTGCTTTTGCTTGCTTAACTCCTCAAATAATCTCTCCCCCATGATAACTCTGGTACTCGAGTGTTCCTTGGACTCCCTGAGGTCTGCCTCCAGCGACTCGACTTTCTCGTCCAATTGCTGGACCTGTCGGTGTAGGCAGACTAACCATATTGCTTTCTCCACAGAGCGCTTATGGTCCTTACTCTCAGTCCATTTGGCTGCAGCATCCACAGGACGCTCAGCGCGCATTAGGTTCAGTACCCATTTCTTTGTTATATTTACTTTCTTGAATATGTAAGAGGAAATCCTCTCTTCCATTTTGCTTCTTTCCTCAAAAACAGTATCTACTGCATCACACCCTTTTGACCAAGCTCCTACCTGGCTTGCCATTCTGTAGGGGGTGGTGGGTCTGTCAGCTTGCCTTCCTGACCAGAGCGGTTTTGAGTCGCTCCCACTCCCTGGTTCTCGAGCCTGGATTTATTAATCAGGATGTGATAAAGTACAAAGAAGGTATGGTTTTTATTCAAGAAGAATGAATACACATTTTATTAAAACTGAGAAAACTTATCACTTTAAAGGAGAGAAAACTTATCACTTTAAAGGAGAGAAAACTTATCACTCTAATGGGGAACCCTTTATTCAAACACAAGAAAATACACAGCAGTACAATACCTCCTACCTCCCAATTCCCCTATCTAAATAGGTTAGGCTCTGAGGCTTCAGGAACTATGCTCACCAATCCTTCCTTGACAATCGGTAATGGGTGGCAGTTTCGGGGTGCGTTGGATTTTGTCGATTCTGCTAGCCGTACCCTGAACGCAGGAGAGGACCTTTGCTGCATGTTCCTCAGTTGGGTGGTGTCCGCTGATGCAGTAGGGTGCGTATTAGATTTATGGAGTAAGTACCCACTTTCTTCCTTCAGCAGTAGGTTTTAAAGTTCTTTTAGGTAATGTTTTACCCGTTGGTAGTTCTGGGATAACTTGTAGAGTGGAAACAGCTTGCGAATCTTCGGGTTTTCGTCGAGTTGACTTCGGTTTGGAAATGGTTGGTCGCGGTGGCTCAATATTACCAATTTGGTTGCTGGTAATATCTTGGTGGTTATTCTGTGAGCCTCTTGCTGCCATGGGGTGGTTGGTGCCCTGGTCGCTTGCGATGCTGTCTTGGTTGATGTTCTGAAGAACCAGGTTAACAAAAAACTGGTGTCCTGATCTTGAAGTCTGCCAGGTCTGAAGCATATGAAGCTGGTGTAGAAGCAAAGTGTCCTGCTGGCATTAAAAACAGGCCTTAATTATACTTTGAGAGACTTCCTTATTTGTGCCCCAAATCAACTTTGGTTCTTTGTTTAAGTTTTGCAGCCCAGCTAACTGAAACTTGATTAAGAAGTTTTAATCTGGCATAGATAGACTTTTCTGAGCTGACCAGTTCTTGTCCATTGTGATAGCACTGCTTTTTTTTGCTTCCGGAGGTCTGGCCTGAGCCAGATATTTCTATGCCTGTTGATAAGGTGTTGGAATATGTATGTGACATTTGGGTCCTCTGGGTGGGGTGAATAATGTTTCTTCCATGGTCGATTGTTTAAATGCTAATGTTTTCTAAGGGCAGGTATCAAGGGTAAACAGTTCCCAGATAATTTGATTAGCTCCAATGTCAAAACTGGCTTTTTAGAGATTGACCCCACCTCTTTTCTTGCAGACCCAACATTCACCTTTTAAAAATCCCAAACTTGGTTAAAACTCGTAGATTTCTTCCATAAGCATTTTAGGATCCCAAACTTTCTGCTTGATAGTGCCAAATTGAATTTTCTTTTCAATGAGTCCAAACACTGAGGGGTTTCCACGAATTTTGCAATCCTACACATGCCATTTGCTTTCTTTACTGCCTGCTGTACCTGCATGCTTACCTTCAGTAACTGATGTACCATGACACCCAGGTCTCTTTGCACCTCCCCTTTTAATAATCTGTCACCATTCAGATAATAATCTGCCTTCCTGTTTTTGCCAGCAAAGTGGATAACCTCACATTTATCCACATTATACTGCATCTGCCATGCATTTGCCCATTCACCTAAGCTGTCCAAATCACCCTGCAGCCTCTAAGCATCCTCCTCATAGCTCACACTGCCACCCAGCTTAGTGTCATCTGCAAACTTGGAGATATTACCTTCAATTCCTTCGTCTAAATCATTAATGTATATTGTAAATAGCTGGGGTCCCAGCACTGAACTTTGTGGCTCCCCACTAGTCACTGCCTGCCATTCTGAAAAGGACCCGTTTATTCCCACTCTTTGCTTTCTGTTTGCCAACCAGTTTGCTATTCACGTCAATACAATACCATGTGCCTTAATTTTGCACACTGATCTCTTGTCTGGGACCTTCTCAAAAGCCTTTGGAAAGTCCAAATACACCACATCCACTGGATGTTCCTTATCCACTCTACTAGTTACATCCTCAAAAAATTCCAACAGATTTGTCAAGCATGATTTCCCTTTCATAATCCATGCTGACTTGGACTGATCCTGTCACTGCTTTCCAAATGCTCTGCTATTACATAGAAACATAGAAAATAGGTGCGGGAGTAGGCCATTCGGCCCTTCGAGCCTGCACCACCATTCAATAAGATCATTCACCTCAGTACCCCTTTCCCGCTTTCTCTCCATACACCTTGATCCCTTTAGCCGTAAGGGCCATATCTAACTCCCTCTTGAATATATCCAATGAACTGGCATCAACGACTCTCTGCGGTAGGGAATTCCACAGGTTAACAACTCTCTGAGTGAAGAAGTTTCTCCTCATCTTAGTCCTAAATGGCCTACCCCTTATCCTAAGACTGTATCCCCTGGTTCTGGACTTCCCCAACATCGGGAACATTCTTCCCGCATCTAACCTGTCCCGTCCCATCAGAATCTTATACGTTTCTATGAGATTCCCTCTCATCCTTCTAAACTCAAGTGTATAAAGGCCCAGTTGATCCAATCTCTCCTCATATGTCAGTCCAGCCATCCCTGGAATCAGTCTGGTGAACCTTCGCTGCACTCCCTCAATAGCAAGAATGTCCTTCCTCAGATTAGGAGACCAAAACTGAACACAATATTGCAGGTGAGGCCTCACCAAGGCCCTGTACAATTGCAGTAAGACCTCCCTGCTCCTATACTCAAATCCTCTCGCTATGAAGGCCAGCATGCCATTTGCCTTCTTCACCACCTGCTGTACCTGCATGCCAACTTACATCTTTAATAATTGATTCCAGCATTTTCCGCATTACCGATGTCAGGCTAACCGGTCTATAATTCCCTGTTTTCTCACTCCCTCCTTTTTTAAAAAGTTGGGTTACATTAGCTACCCTCCAACCCATAGCTACTGATCCAGATTCCATGGAATTCTGGAAAATGACCACCAATGCATCTACTATTTCTAGGGCCACTTCCTTCAGTACTCTGGGATGCAGACTATCAGGCCCTGGGGATTTATCGGCCTTCAGTCCCATCAGTTTCCCTAACACCATTTCCTGACTAATAAGGATTTTCCTCAATTCCTCCTTCCTGCTAGACCCTCGGTCCCCTAGTATTTTCGGGAGGTTATTCGTGTCTTCCTTAGTGAAGACAGAACCAAAGTATTTGTTCAATTGGTCTGCCATTTCCTTGTTCCCCATTAAGAATTCACCTGATTCCGACTGCAAGGGGCCTACATTAGTCTTCACTAATCTTTTTCTCTTCACATATCTATAGAAGCTTTTGCAGTCAGTTTTTATGTTCCCTGCAAGTTTACTCTCGTACTCTATATTCCCCCTCCTAATAAAGAAAGGAAAGATAGATTACGAAAGTAAACTTGCGCAAAACATAAAAACAGATAGTAAAAGCTTTTACCGATATATAAAACGGAAAAGAGTGACTAAAGTAAATGTTGGTCCCTTAGAAGATGAAAAAGGGGATTTAATAATGGGAAATGTGAAAATGGCTGAGACCTTAAACAATTATTTTGCTTCGGTCTTCACAGTGGAAGACACAAAAACCATGCCAAAAATTGCTGGTCACGGGAATGTGGGAAGGGAGGACCTTGAGATAATCACTATCACTAGTGGAGTAGTGCTGGACAGGCTAATGGGACTCAAGGTAGACAAGTCCCCTGGTCCGGATGAAATGCATCCCAGGGTCTTAAAAGAGATGGCGGAGGTTATAGCAGATGCATTGGTTATAATCTACCAAAATTCTCTGGACTCTGGGGAGGTACCAGCGGATTGGAAAGCAGCTAATGTAACGCCTCTGTTTAAAAAAGGGGGCAGACAAAAGGCAGGTAACTATAGGCCGGTAAGTTTAACATCTGTAGTGGGGAAAATGCTTGAAGCTATCATTAAGGAAGAAATAGCGGGACATCGAGATAGGAATAGTGCAATCAAGCAGACGCAACATGGATTCATGAAGGGGAAATCATGGTTAACTAATTTACTAGAATTCTTTGAGGATATAACGAGCATGGTGGATAGAGGTGTACCGATGGATGTGGTGTATTTAGATTTCCAAAAGGCATTCGATAAGGTGCCACACAAAAGGTTACTGCAGAAGATAAAGGTACGCGGAGTCAGAGGAAATGTATTAGCATGGATAGAGAATTGGCTGGCTAACAGAAAGCAGAGAGTCGGGATAAATGGGTCCTTTTCGGGTTGGAAATCGGTGATGAGTGGTGTGCCACAGGGATCGGTGCTGGGACCACAACTGTTTACAATATACATAGATGACCTGGAAGAGGGGACAGAGTGTAGTGTAACAAAATTTGCAGATGGCACAAAGGTTAGTGGGAAAGCGGGTTGTGTAGAGGACACAGAGAGGCTGCAAAGATATTTAGATAGGTTAAGCGAATGGGCTAAGGTTTGGCAGATGGAATACAATGTTGGAAAATGTGAGGTCATCCACCTTGGAAAAAAAAACAGTAAAAGTGAATATTATTTGAATGGGGAGAAATTACAACATGCTGCGGTGCAGAGGGACCTGGGGGTTCTTGTGCCTGAATCCCAAAAAGGTAGTTTGCAGGTGCAGCAGGTAATCAGGAAGGTGAATGAAATGTTGGCCTTCATTGCGAGAGGGATGGAGTACTAAAGCAGGGAGGTCCTGCTGCAACTGTATAAGGTATTGGTGAGGCCGCACCTGGAGTACTGCGTGCATTTTTGGTCATCTTACTTAAGGAAGGATATATTAGCTTTGGAGGGGGTACAGAGACGATTCACTAGGCTGATTCCGGAGATGAGAGGGTTACCTTATGATGATAGATAGAGTAGATTGGGTCTTTACTCGTTAGAGTTCAGAAGGATGAGGGGTGATCTTATAGAAACATTTAAAATAATGAAAGGGATAGACAAGATAGAGGCTTAGAGGTTGTTTCCACCAGTCAGGGAGATTAGAATTAGGGGGCACAGCCTCAAAATACGGAGGAGCCAATTTAAAACCGAGTTGAGAAGGAATTTCTTCTCCCAGAGGGTTGTGAATCTATGGAATTCTCTGCCCAAGGAAGCAGTTGAGGCTAGCTCATTGAATGTATTCAAATCACAGATTGATAGATTTTTAACCAATAAGGGAATTAAGGGTTACGGGGAGCGGGCGGGTAACTGGAGCTGAGTCCACGGCCAGATCAGCCATGATCTTGTTGAATGGCGGAGCAGGCTCGAGGGGCTAGATTGCCTACTCCTGTTCCTAATTCTTATGTTCTTATGTTCTTATAGACCCTTAGTCCTCTGCTGAATTCTAAATTTCTCCCAGTCCCCAGGTTTGCTGCTTTTTCTGGTCAATTTATATGCATCTTCCTTGAATTTAACACTATCCCTAATTTCCCTTGTTAGCCACGTTTGAGCCACCTTTCCTCTTTTATTTTTACGCCAGACAGGGATGTAGAATAGTTGTAATTTATCCGTGTGATCTTAAAATGTTTGCCATTGCCTATCCACCATCAACCTTTTAAGAATCATTCGTCAGTCAATCCTAGCCAAATCATGTCTCATACCATCGAAGTTTCCTTTCTTTAAGTTCAGGACCCTAGTCTCTGAGTTAACTGTGTCGCTCCCCATCTTAATGAAGAATTCTACCATATTATGGTTACTCTTCCCCAAGGGGTCACACATGACCAGATTGCTAATTAATCCTCACTCGTTACACAAGACCCAGTCGAGGATGGCCTGCTCTCTAGTTGGTTCCTCGACATATTGGTCTGGAAAATCATCTCTTATACACTCCAGGAAATCCTCCTCCACAGTATTGCTACCAGTTTGGTTAGCCCAATCAATATGTAGGTTAAAGTCACCCATGATAACTGCTGCTTCTTGCAAAGAGAGTGCACATTGAGAATTCAGGCCCTGTATGAATTTCCTTCCATTTAAGCTGGGAGTCAAATCGACTCCCCAAACTGAAAGCTTTGTACTAAAGGTGGCACAGTAGGCATACCTTTTTGGAGTGAAATTCTTTTCTTAAATGGAAAATTTATATGTGAGACTGCCTGTCTTTCTTTATTACTAGTGACCTGCTTGCAAAAATGCGTGACTCTGAAATATTCAGTTTCTGACTGTGAATGCATTATCAGCAGGTGGTTAACTATAGAGAAGAACTATCTCCCTATGTATACCCGCCACAATCTCCACTCTCACCTCCACCCATGAAAATCGTCCCCCAACTACGTAACAAACACCCTCTCAAATTCTAACCTCCACCTCCTCTCACCGATTGACGGCTCCATTGACCATCTGTTCAAGTATCTCTTCGCGACCTTCGACCCCCCCTCATCCTCCTCAGACCCTGATGGTCTCAATCCACACTGCTCTGCTTGATACAATGGCCATGTCGGTGGTCTCCAAATCTCTGGGCAGCCAGCTCCAGCACAAGTCGAGATTAGCTGGTCGAGTTGTCCACCACCATATCAGGCTTGAACACCTCAAGCTATCCCGTTGCTCCCATTCCACTTACTAATCCAACAAAATGATGGATGATAGGAACAGCTCCAAACCTTTCCTTCATCACCAACTGTCTTTTCCAATTTCTTGGCACTGCACACTTCATAGAAAGAGAGAAACATAGAAACATAGAAAATAGGTGCAGGAGTAGGCCATTCGGCCCTTCGAGCCTGCACCACCATTCAATAAGTTCATTCACCTCAGTACCCCTTTCCTGCTTTCTCTCCATACGCCTTGATCCCTTTAGCTGTAAGGGCCATATATAACACCCTCTTGAATATATCCAATGAACTGGCATCAATGGCTCTCTGCGGTAGGGAATTCCACAGGTTAACAACACTCTGAGTGAAGCAGTTTCTCCTCATCTCAGTCCTAAATGGCTTACCCCTTATCCTTAGACTGTGCCCTCTGGTTCTGGACTTCCCCAACATCGGGAACATTCTTCCTACATCTAACCTGTCCAGTCCCGTCAGAATTTTATATGTTTCTATGGGATCCCCTCTCATCTTTCTAAACCCCAGTGCAAACAGGCCCAGTCAATCCAGTCTCTCCTCATATATCAGTCTTGCCATCCCAGGAATCAGCCTGATGAACCTTGGCTGCACTCCCTCAATAGCAAGAACGTCCTTCCTCAGATTAGGAGACCAAAACTGAACACAATATTCCAGGTAAGGCCTCACCAAGGCCCTATACAACTGCAGTAAGACCTTCCTGCTCCTATACTCAAATTACCTAGCTATGAAGGCCAACATACCATTTGCCTTCTTCACCGCCTGCTGTACCTGCATGCCAACTTTCAATGACTGATGTACCACGACACCCAGGTCTCGTTGCACTTCCCCTTTTCCTAATCTGCCGCCATTCAGATAATATTTTGCCTTCATGTTTTTGCCACCAATGTGGATAACCTCACATTTATCCACATTATACTGCATCTGCCATGCATTTGCCTACTCACCTAATCTGTCCAAGACACCCTGCAACCTCTTAGCATCCTCCTCACAGCTCACACCGCCATCCAGCTTAGTGTCATCTGCAAACTTGGAGATATTACACTCAATTCCTTCATTTAAATCATTAATGTATATTGTAAATAGCTGGGGACCCAACACTGAGCCCTGCGGTACCCCACTAGTCACTGTCTGGCATTCTGAAAAGAACCCATTTATCCTGACTCTCTGCTTCCTGTCAGCCAACCAGTTCCTGATCCCACGTCAGTACATTATCCCCAATACCATGTGTTTTAATTTTGCAGAATAATCTCTTGTGTCGGACCTTGTCAAAAGCCTTTTGAAAGTCCAAATACAGAACATCCACTGGTTCTCCCTTGTCCACTCTACTAGTTACATCCTCAAAAAATTCCAGAAGATTTGTCAAGCATGATTTCCCTTTCATAAATCCATGCTGACTTGGACCGATCCTGTCACTGCTTTCCAAATGTGCTATTTCATCTTTAATAATTGATTCCAATATTTTCCCCACTACTGATGTCAGGCTAACCAGTCTATAATTACCCATTTTCTCTCTCCCTCCTTTTTTAAAAAGTGGTGTTACATTAGCTATCCTCCAGTCCATAGGAACTGATCCAGAGTCGATACACTGTTGGAAAATGATCACCAATGCATCCACTATTTCTAGGGCCACTTCCTTAAGTATTCTGGGATGCAGATTATTAGACCCTGGGGATTTATCGGCCTTCAATCCCAGCAATTTCCCTAACACAATTTCCCGTCTATTAAGGATATCCTTCAGTTCCTCCTTCTCACTAGACCCTTGGTCCCCTAGTATTTCCTGAAGGTTATTTATGTCTTCCTTCATGAAGACAGAACCAAAGTATTTGTTCAACTGGTCTGCCACTTCTTTGTTCCCCATTTTAAATACACCTAAATCTGACTGCAAGGGACCTACATTTGTCTTCACTAATCTTTTACTCTTCACATATCTATAGAAGCTTTTGCAATCAGTTTTTATGTTCCCAGCAAGTTTCCTCTCATACTCTATTTTCCCCCTCCTAATTAAACCCTTTGTCCTCTTCTGCTGAATTCTAAATTTCTCCCAGTCCTTATGTTTCCTGCTTTTTCTGGCCAATTTATACACCTCTTCCTTGGATTTAACACTATCCTTAATTTCCCTTGTTAGCCACGGTTGAGCCACCAACCCCATTTTATTTTTACTCCAGACAGGGATGTACAATTGTTGAAGTTCATCCTTGTGATCTTTAAATGTTTGCCAATGCCTATCCACCGTCAATCCTTTAAGTATCATTTGCCAGTCTATTCTTGCCAATTCACATCTCATACCATCGAAGTTACCTTTCCTTAAGTTCAGGACCCTAGTCTCTGAATTAACTGTGTCACTCTCCATCTTAATAAAGAATTCTACCATGTTATGGTCACTCTACCCAAAGGGGCCTCGTACAACAAGATTGCTAATTAGTCCTTTCTCATTACACATCAGCCAGTCTAGGATAGCCAGACCTCCAGTTGGTTCCTCGACATATTGGTCTAGAGAACCATCCCTAATACACTCCAGGAAATCTTCCTTCACCGCATTGCTACCAGTTTGGTTAGCCCAATTTATATGTAGATTAAAGTCGCCCATGATAACTGCTGTACCTTTATTGCACGAATCCATAATTTCTTGTTTGATGCTGTCCCAAACTCACTACTACTGTTTGGTGGCCTGTGCAGAACTCCCACTAGCGTTTTCTGCCCTTTGGTATTCCGCAGCTCCACTCATACAGATTCCACATCATCCAAGCTAATGTCCTTCCTTACAATTGCGTTAATCTCCTCTTTAACCAGCAATGCTACACCACCTCCTTTTTCTTTCTGTCTATCCTTCCTGAATGTTGAATACCCCTGGATGTTGAGTTCCCAGCCTTGGTCACCCTGGAGCCATGTCTCCATGATGCCAATTATATCATATTCATTAATTGCTGCCTGTGCAGTTAATTCATCCACCTTATTACGAATACTCCTCGCATTGAGGCACAGAGCCTTCAGGCTTGTCTTTTGAACACACTTTGCCCCTTTAGAATTTTGCTGCAATGTGGCCCTTTTTGATTTTTGCCTTGAGTTTCTCTGCCCTCCACTTTTACTTTTTTTCTTTCTATCTTTTGCTTCTGCCCCCATTCTACTTCCCTCTGTCTCCCTGCATAGGTTCCCATCCTCCTGTCCTATTAACTCCTTCCCAACAGCACGAGGAAACACTCACCCAGGACATTGGTTCCGGTTCTGCCCAGGTACAGACCGTCCGGTTTGTACTGGTCCCACCTCCCCAGATCCGGTTATAATGTCCCAGGAATTTGACTCCCTCCCTTCTGCACTACTCCTCAAGATACGTATTCATCTGAGCCATCCTGCGATTCCTATTCTGACTAGCACGTGACACTGGTAGCTATCCTGAGATTACTACCTTTGAGGTCCAACTTTTTAATTTACTCCTAGCTCCCTAGGAGGATCTCATCCCATTTTTTACCGATATCATTGGCACCTATATGCACCATGACAACTGGCTGTTCACTCTCCCCCTCCAAAATGTCCTGCAACTGATCCTTGACCCTTGCACCAGGGAGACAACATACCATCCTGGAGTCTCGGTTGCGGCCGCAGAAACACCTATCTGTTCCCCTTACAATAGAATCCCCGACAACTATAGCTCTCCCACTCTTTTTCCTGCCCTCCTGTGCAGCAGAGCCACCCACGGTGCCATGGACTTGGCTGCTGCTGCCCTTCCCTGGTGAGTCACCCCCCCCAGCAGTAGCCAAAACGGTGTATCTGTTTTGGAGGGGGATGACCGCAGGGGACCTCTGCACTACCTACCTTCCACTGCTCTTCCTGTTGGTCACCCATCCCCTATCTGTCTGTGCAACCTTTACCTGCGGTATGACCAACTCACTAAACATGCTATTCGCAGCATCCTCAGCATCGCGGATGCTCCAGAGTGAATCCACCCGCAGCTCCAGTGCCGCAATGCGGTCTGTCAGGAGCTGCAGCAAGATACACTTCCCGCACATGTAGTTGCCAGGGACACTGGAAGCGCCCCCGAGTTCCCACATAGCACCGGAGAAGCATGACACGTGTCCGCGCTCTCGAGCCATGACTTAACCCCTAGATTAACTTAATTTGGCAACAACAATGATAAAGGTTACCTACTGTTAAAGGAAAAGAAAAGAAAATCTACTCACCAATCACCAGCCAATCGCTTACTCCCTTGGCTGTGACGTCACCTTTCGATTTCTTTCTACTTCTTTGTTTACCTTCTACCCCTGCACCAGCTGCACCCTGGATACCAAAGATGAGGAACTCATTGGGGGGATATGTTATCCTAAAAAAATGAGTGGGTTTGGAGCGTGGGGCTAGTTAAATTGTTCAAAATCAGATTCCTGATCTGAACCAATTCCATTCACCCACTTCCAGCTTTAACGGAGGCGGGACGAGGGCGGGCAGCCAACTCGCTGCCAGGAGACAGGAGGTCAATTTTATTATATTGAGGCCGGAAGCCTCTTCTTTAACCTCCATTTTGTTTTTAATTGCAGCTGGTTGGGTTTTACCCACTTCGTGAAACCTGGCAGTTACAGCAAGGCAGGGACTGCTGCATCCAGGAGGTAAGTCGCTTGACACCTACCACTGGATCCAGGTTCCCTGCGTAGCTCAACCCCCCCACCCTGTGATTAGAGAGCCCCTCACGAGGCCTCCGATCGCATTCCAGACCCATCGATGATCTTAATGCTGGTCCCAATCCTTCGGTGGCCTGCCACGATGTGATTGTCCCTCCCCCTCCCCCCACCCACCGATGAACTTGAGGCCAGCCACAATCCTCTGCTCATTGGCCCCAATCTCCGATCCCTCCCCCCCACCCACCGATGAACTTGAGGCCAGCCACAGTCCTCTGGTGGCCGGCTTCTATCTTCCTCCCTCTCCCCTCACCCGGTCCTACGTCGGCCTCGATCTTCTCTTCTCCTACCCCCCCGCCTGCTCGCCCCCACCAACCTCTGGAGGCTGGCACCTGCCCCCACCCGATCCCTTCCTCGCTCCTCTGTGCGGCCTAGTGCCACAGGCCTTCCCGCCTGCAGCCAGCCCGCCTGTCCATCTGGCTGGTTGCGGGCGGGAAACTGAGGCTTCAGATGCAAATTAACGCCCTGCAGGGCCCGTGGGGAACCTGTTCTCCTGAGTTTCTCACCCGCATATGAGCCCCTCCGCCCTCAACCCGCATTCCCCTTGAAAATCCAGCCCATTGATCTTTTTCAGTCCTTTATTAACTCCCCTAGCCAAGTCCCTTCTCTTTCCCATCGTCTATCTGATGAAGCCTCCACACTTTCGAATTCTTTTCCATCCACCCAGCCTTCATTGCATCCTTTATGTCTATGAAGGCCAGCACCTGTTCCCTCAATCCCCTCCTCCATCATCAAATTTCTAATCACCAAATTTATAATCCTCAGCACCATGATGGGCCGAAATGGCCTCTATCCATGCTGTGGCCACAGTCACCATCATCATTGCCCTGCCTCTCTCTTCTGGCACTGTGCCTACATCTCTCGAAACTACTACCAGTGTCCCCTTCTCAAAAACATCACCCTTAACCCCTCCAGTCTCTCGAACTCTTGTCCTTCCAACACTCTCTTCCTTTTGAAAGACTTTGAAGGCATTGATGTCTCACAACTATGCTCCTATCTTTCCCATCACTCTCTTTTTGAGCATGTGAAAACTAGCCTTTGCCCTGGTCATCTTGCTACACCTTTTAGTCACAAATTATATCCTATCCGGTTGCGATGATGGCTCATTGAGGGGATCATCAGTCACTTCTTCCTCCGCCACCTCTCCTCTCCAGTGCATTTCCACAACACTGCCCTTTCCTTGATCCATTCATACCTGTGACAATGAAGAATTATGGGGATGATTTCCTGCTCCGGTGCGCCCTGTGAGAAGCGAAACTCGCATGTGGTGCAGTATGGCAAACCGGGGGCCCACGGTGACTGATTTCCTGTTCCTTTCACTAAACATTTCAACCAACATCACTAAAACAGATCATCTGCTCATTATCACATTGCTGTGCCTGCAACCTCACTGTGCTGAAATTGGCTGCCGCGTTTCCGAATTAGAATCATAGAAACATAGAAAATAAGTGCAGGAGTAGGCCATTCGGCCCTTCGAGCCTGCACCACCATTCAATAAGATCATGGCTGATCATTCACCTCAGTACCCCTTTCCAGCTTTCTCTCCATACCCCTTGATCCCTTTAGCCATAACTGTTACTTCACTTCAAAAATACAACATTGGCTGTAAAGTGATTTAGGATGTCCTGAGGTCATGAAAGGGCTATAGAAATCTAAGATCTTCTTTATTTAGTTATTTAAATGAATGCATCAAAATTCAGGCATTTCAGGCTCACGATTTTCCATTAACCTTCCTACGAGAGCTGTCCTGGAGGCACTCTGATGGGGAATCAACCTTTGCATCTCCTCCAACTGTTACTCATGCCTTTCGTGTATGGCCCCCTAAAGTCTATTCCAGGGTACCATTCTTGATCCTCTGGTCATATTACATGATACCTCTCAGCAACATCATTAGAAGCAAGGGTTTAGCTCAAACATGCTGACATTATAAGAACATAAGAAATAGGAGCAGGAGTAGGTCACACGACCCTTCGAGCCTGCACTGCCATTCAATAAGATCACAGCTGATCTTCGACCTCCACTTTGCTGCCTGATTTCCATATCACTTGAGTCCCCTAGAGTCCAAAAAACTGTATCTCAGCCTTAAGTATACTCAAAGACTCAGCATCCACAGCCTTCTGGGGAAGAGAATTCCAAAGATTCACAGCCTTCTGTCAAAGATTCACAATTCCTCCTCATCTCAGCCTTTTATGGGAGGCAGTTCAGAGAAGATTCACTAGATTGATTCTGGGGATGAGGGGGTTGATTTATGAGGAAAGGTTGAGTAGGTTAGGCCTTTGCTCATTGGTGTTCAGAAGAATGAGAGGTGATCTTATCGAAACGTATAAGATTATGAGGGGGCTTGACAAGGTAGATGCAGAGAGGATGTTTCCACTGATGGGGGAGACTAGAACTAGAGGGCATGATCTTAGAATAAGGGGCTGCCCATTTAAAACAGAGATGAGGAGAAATTTCTTCTCTGAGGGTTGTAAATCTGTGGAATTCGCTGCCTCAGAGAGCTGTGGAAGCTGGGACATTGAATAAATTTAAGACGGAAATAGACAGTTTCTTAAACGCTAACGGGATAAGGGGTTATGGGGACCGGGCAGGGAAGTGGAGCTGAGTCCATGATCAGATCAGCTATGATCTTATTGAATGGTGGAGCAGGCTACTCCTGTTCTTATTTCTTATGTTCTTATGTTCTTATGTTCTTAAATGGCCGTCCCCTTATCCTAAGACTGTGTCCCCTAGTTCTAGACTCTCCAGCCAGTGGAAACAACCTCTCAGCATCTACGCTGTCAATCCCCCTCAGAATCTTATGTTTCAATGAGATCACCTGTCATTCTTCTAAACTCCAGAGAGTATAGGCCCAGGTTTACTCCTCTAGCCACTCCCCCATTGATCCCAAAGTTGTTCTCCGACTACCTGTCCAAACTTGAGACCTGAATGGACCAGAATTTTCTCTAGTTCAATGCCAAAAAACCGAAGCCAACGAATGCATGATTCTGCCCTTGACTCCATCAATCTCCCTCATTGCCACTTCAAGTTAGACATCAAAACTACACTGTACAGGGCTGGATTTTCAGTTCTGGTCATTTCGGGCCGGTAATGGCGGCGAGGCGGTAAAGTTTACGCCTGGGAATAATTTGCGCCTCAGTCAGCAAAATTGATCAACTGGGCCCTGAGTGTGGGGCGGAGCTAAGGGACGCATTACACACCTCTTAGGGCACTAGGCTGGCTGAGCAAGCGAAAATCCGTTGCTAAAGAGCCAGTCCCGTGGGGGAAAAAAAAAATTGCACCAAACACACAACAAACATTCCCAATACCTTAAACACCCCACAATAAGCTACATCTCAAAAATAAAACTAAACTAAACAATCAAACTTACCTCATTCACCAGTTCCATCACTCACTCACCGCCGGGACAGCTCTGACCACCTGGATTTCCTATAGTGGGGCGCTATAGGGTGAGCGCGCAACAAATTTCACCGTGCAGTGGAAACCGGCGGTGTTGCACGCCGGCTTGACGCTCCTGGGCCGTGCTGCTCTGTGTCCCCGCAAAACCGGCTGGCCACCCATCCGAAAACCATCCCCGTTGCCATTACCGGGCCTCCGGGGCTCAAACAGAGGCGGAAACATAGGGAAAATCCAGCTCTGGACAGAGTTCAGATGAACTGCTGGTCATCTAGTTGAGCTTCCTTTGCTACATTTAATCCATTACCACAATTGCTTTCTTCCTTCTCCACAGCAACACCCACCTCTGTCCATACCTTTCCTGTCTCTGAAATTCTAAACCCATATTTAACTAGCACCAGGCTCAGTTTCTCCAGTGCCCGAGTGAGCTTCCCCAGCTCCACTCTCCAGAAGTTGCAACTCATTAGGTGTGCCAACACCCTGTGCCCCTCACCCATTGTGATGCAATCTCATTACCTCTGCCCTGTGTCCCAGCAAATTGCTCATCATTCTCACTTTCAGCTTCCTCCAGAGCCCTCGCCCCAGCCGACATCAGTGATCTTCTCCAGCTGTATGCATCCCCATGCCCTCATGCAACCTCAGCACTCACTGCAATCTTCCGACACCGGTTTACCCTGCTCCACGATCAGTGACTGCCCCTTCACCAGCCGCCCTCCCAAACCCTCTCACAAATCCCTCTGCCTTGCCACCTCCCTTTCCTGATAAAGCTTCCTGAAAACCCTTAGCCTCACCTGGGCCTTTGTCCGGCCTTGGCCTAAATTCATTCTGTTTCCCCTCCGGCTCGATGTCCGCTGGTTTCTGCTTCTCCATAAAATGCTTCAAGATGTGTTTCTATGTACGAGAAGTGCTATAGAAATGCAATAGTGATAAAAGAGAAATATACTATCCGTCATAAACAGTAAACAAATTTCCTAATGCTGTCAACCATCAAGGGGAATAATTGTAACCGATGTCACTGTGGACCAGATTTATTTTACAATATTGTCGGAATAAATAAAAGCAGAACTCTATTCTTGTATCATTTCATTATTGATACAGGAAGATTGCTGCAGCCTTCAAAATAAAAAGGTACACACTGGGTTAACATTTTACAATGTTTTTATGTTATGAAAAATACCCTTCTAAATCAAATATAATGCACATAAGAATATAAGAAATAGGAGTAGGAGTAGGCCATTCGGCCCTTCGAGCCTGCTCCATCATTCAGTAACATCATGGCTGATCATTCACCTCAGTACCCCTTTCCTGCTTTCTCTCCATATCCCTTGATCCCTTTACCCATAAGGGCCATATCAAACTCCCTCTTGAATATATCCAATGAACTGGCATCAACAACTCTGCAGTAGAGAATTCCACAGGTTAACAACTCTCTCTGAGTGAAGAAGTTTCTCCTCATCTCAGTCCTAAATGGCTTACTCCTTATCCTTAGACTGTGTCCTCTGGTTCTGGACTTCCCCAACATCGGGAACGTTCTTCCTGCGTCTAACCTGTCCAGTCCCATCAGAATTTTATATGTTTCTATGAGATCCCCTCTCATCCTTCTAAACTCCAGTGAATACAGACCCAGTCGATTCAGTCTCTCCTCATATGTCAGTCCTGCCATCCCAGGAATCAGTCTGCTGAACCTTCACGGCACTCCCTCAATAGCAAGAACATCCTTCCTCAGATTAGGAGACCAAAACTGAACACAATATTCCAGGTGAGGCCTCACTAAGGCCCTATACAACTGCAGTAAGACCTCCCTGCTCCTATGCTCAAATCCCCTAGCTATGAAGGCCAACATACCATTTGCCTTCTTCACAGCCTGTTCTACTTCAACTCCACCTTCCCCCATGATCCCCAAATCACTTCCCCAAGAGTCCAAAATTCTATCAATCTTTGTCTGGAATATGTTCAATGACTGATCATATACAGCCCTCTGAGATATAAATTTCAGAGATTCACAATCTTTTGAAGAAATTTCTCCTCATCTCAGTCCTAAATGACCGACCCCTTATTCTGAGATGGTAACCCCTAGATCTCAACTCCCCAGCCAGAAGAAACATCCTTCCAGCGTCTACCTTGTCAAATCCTGTAAGAATTTTATATGTTTCAATGAGATCACCTATCATTCTTCTAAACTCTAGGGAATATAAGAACATAAGAAATAGGAGCAGGAGGAGGCCATTTGGCCCCTCGAGCCTGCTCCACCATTTAATATCATGGCTGATCTGATCATGGACTCAGCTCCACTTCCCTGCCACTCCCCATAACCCTTTATTACCTTATTGCTCAAAAATCTATCTATCTCCTCCGCCTTAAATATATTTAATGACCCAGCCTCCACAGCTCTCTGGGGCAGAGTGTGACGTATGTAGCACTCAAATCACTGACTCCACACAGTATGGTGCTGTAGTAACTGCTGTGACCTTAGTCCTTTATTGTGTAACTCCAGAGTGCCTCTCAGGTGTGGTGGGCAGCCTTTTATGCTCTGTCTTGCAGGTACTTTCGGCTCTCTCACCACATGCCCTCCGTGGCGCACCATTTTAACTATACATTTAATGTACATAACATTTCACTCCCCCGCCAGTTCCAAAAGCATATTGGTGGTAACCTCGGCCTTGTTCGTCCTGGTTGATTTGTGAGTGTGAATCCATGACCATCCACTTCCCTCTTCCCCCCCATGTGGAGATTATGCTTGCGATCCGGTGCAAGCATGTGGTATTTGCAGTCCTTACATGGGTGATGAAGTACACAAACATAACCTCCAATAGAAAGCAGGTATACATAGACAGTACATTTGTATGGTCCATATAGATGCATTGAAGAGTTATATCAAAAGGTTGCAGGTACACTGAACAGTTATTTAATCCCAGCTCCACTGGGTGAGGTATGGTGGCAGCATCTGCCCCTTTTTGCCCAAGGTAATGGGCTGTGCTGAGACAGGGTATCGCAACTAGTGCGTTGCCTCTGTTCTCAGAAAATAGTTGCCTTTGCGGCTCATCTGCAGCCGCTGACCCATTGCATGAATCACAAAATCGGAAATCGCATTAATCCATTAGTCATGTTAGTCACAGATCCATTAACCCTTTTACTTGTGCATTGTGATATTAACTCTTTTCATAAATCATATCAATCATTTTAATCACAGTAATCATTTTAGCATCAAAATATTAACTTGTCATAAATCATGTCATCATACAAATCACATTCAGCATTTTGACTCGCTCTTGCCCTTAGAAAAGTCTCTTTGTGACGGTGTAAGGCCCTTTTAAGGCTCCCGGGTACATTTCCCTTTTAAGACGTCATCTTGTTTTTCCACGAGGTTTCCACTGTGCTCTGCTAGTCCTGCCTGCCTCTCTCTGCAGAACTCTACTGCCACGAGGCTTGCCGCCATCTTAAACTCCTTCAGCAAGGTCATTACTTCATTATCACTGTAATGTCCTTACATACAACTATAAATTCACACGAGGCACATTCTGCGGACAAGGTCACTCTGTGACCTGAACCTTTATTCACAGGACCAAGAAGTGATAACCCTGTGTGGGACCTCCCTTTATATACCTGGATGACCAGGTGAGGAGTGTCTCCCACACGTTCACCCCGTGGTCAAGATGTGCATTTCTTAGGTGTATACAGTATGCAGTGTCGTTACATGAAGGTTACAGTTACATGAAGGTTACATATATGACATCACCTCCACCCCCCAGCCCCCAACGTCTTATGGGGTCAAAGATTAAATCTTTCAGGCGGTTGACACTCTCTCGTGGAGCGCCGCAGTTGGGGCTCTGGTTGTTGAGCCTTGGCATGCATTTCTGTCACTTGTGGTGATGCCGGCTCATCCGGGCTGGCTGCAGTGACTGTGCATGCTGCTGAATATTCTTGTTGCTTGTTCACTAGCTGTGGTGTGGACAACATCTCATGATCTTTCTCAGGTTCCTCAGTGTCCATGATGAACCTTTTTTTTTTACTTGGTCCAGATGCTTGCAGCATATCTGTCCATTGTTAAGTCTGACCACTATGGCCCTATTCCCCTCTTTGCCAATTTCAGTACCCTCAATCCACTTGGGCCCCAAAGCGTGATTCAGAACAAATACAGGGTCATCGATTTCTATACATCTTCCCTTTGAGTTACGGTCATGGCACTCATTTTGGGAATGGCGCTTGCCCTCAACAATGTCTGACAGGACTGGATGAATGACGGACAGCCGAGTTTTAAGTGTACATTTCATGAGTAGTTGTGCGGGCGGGATTCCCGTGAGCGAATGCGATCGGGACCTATAGGCCAGCAGGAGGCGCGATAGGCAGCATTGAAGGGAGGGTCCTTGAATCCGGAGCATGCCCTGTTTTATGATTTGGATCGCACGTTCCACCTGGCCATTGGAAGCCAGCTTGAACGGTGCCGTCCTGATATGTTTGATGCCATTACCCGACATGAACTCCCGGAATTCATAGCTAGTGAAACACGGGCCGCTGTCACTAACCAGGATGTTTGGCAAGCCGTGGGTCGCAAAGACCGTACGCAGACTCTCCACAGTGGTGGATGTTGTGAACGAATTCAATATGATGCACTCGATCCATTTCGAGTACGCATCAACAACAATGAGGAACATTTTTCCCATGAACAGGCCCGCGTAGTCTACGTGAATACGTGACCATGACCTGGTGCACCAGGGCTACGGGCTGAGTGGGGCCTCCCTGAGGGCATTGCCCAGCTGGGCACACGTCGTGCACCTGCTAACAGAGTGTTCCAGGTCTGAGTCAATTCCCGGCCACCATACATGTGACCGGGCAATGGCCTTCATTAGCATGATGCCTGGGTGTTTGCTGTGGAGTTCCCTGATGAAAGCTTCCCTGCCCCTCTGGGGCATGACTACCCGGCTGCCCCATAGTAGGCAGTCAGCTTGGATGGAGAGCTCATCCATCTGTCTGTGAAACGGTCTGACCTCCTTGGGGCATGCTCCGTGTGCGGGCGCTCAATCCCCAGTTAGGACACATTTCTTAATCAATGATAGGAGGGGATCTCTGTTGGTCCAGATTTTGATTTGGCGGGCTGTGATGGGGGAGTCTGCGCTGTCAAAGGCATCAACGGCCATGACCATCTCAGCGCTTTGTTCCGCTGCCCCCTCAGTGGTGGCCAGTGGAAGCCTGCTGAGCGCGTTAGTGCATGTTTTGGTGCCTGGCCGGTGCCGTATGGTGTAGTCATATGCAGCCAGCGTGAGAGCCCATCGCTGTATGCGAGCTGACGCATTGACATTGACAGCTTTGCTGTCGGACAACAGGGATGTTCACGGCTTGTGGTCCGTTTCTAATTCGAACCTTCTGCCAAAAAGGTACTGGTGCATCTTTTTCACCCTGTAGACACAACCATTCCATATCCCAGTCTGCTTGGGAGAGTGACCTGGAGGCTTAAGCCACAGGTTGGAGTTGGCCCTCATCATTACTCTGCTGCAATATGCACCCAACCCCATAGGATGATGCATCACATGTCAAAACTAATTTCTTACAGGGGTTGTACAGGGTCAAAAGCTTATTCGAACAAAGCAGGTTCCGCGCCTGATTGAAAGCCTGTCCCTGACAGTCCCCGCAAAACCAATTGCAACCCTTACATAGGAGCACGTGTAGCGGCTCCAACAATGTGCTTAGGTTCGGCAGAAAGTTCCCGAAATAGTTCAAGAGTCCCAAAAATGAACTCCGATGTGTTGCCGGGCATGGGCGCATGACGAATCGCCTCTGTTTTGGATTCGGTAGGCTGGATCCCGTCTACGGCAACCCTCCTGCCCAAAAACTCGACCTCTGGGGCCAAAAACACATACTTGGGCTTCTTTAGTCGCAGGCTTACCCTGTCCAGTCGGCTTAACACCTCCTCCAGGTTGTGGAGGTGTTCCTCTGTGTCTCGACCCGTGATAAGGATGTCGTCCTGAAATACGATTGTTCCAGGGATGGATTTGAGCAGGCTTTCCATGTTCCTTTGAAAGATAGCGGCTGCTGATCGAATGCCAAACGGACACCTGCTGTAGACAAACAGCCCCTTGTGCGTGGTGATGGTGGTCAGTAGCTTGGATTCTTCGGCCAGTTCCTGGGTCATGTAGGCTGAAGTGAGGTACAACTTGGTGAACAGCTTGCCGCCTGCCAGCGTGGCAAAAAGATCCTCCACTCTCGGAAGCGGGTATTGGTCTTGTAGTGACACTCGGTTGATAGTGGTCTTGTAGTCGCTACAGATCCTGACCGAGCCATCCGTTTTTAGAACAGGGACGATGGGGCTTGCCCAGTCGCTGAATTCAACGGGCAAAATTATGCCCTCTCTTAGCAACCTGTCCAACTCACTCTCAATTTTCTCCCGCATCACATACGGCACAGCTCTGGCTTTATGGTGCACTGGTCTGGCGTCCAGGGTGATGCGTATCACTACTTTGATACCCTTGAAAGTCCCGACACCAGGCTGAAATAGTGACTCAAATTTTTGTAGGACCTGTGAGCATGAACTTTGCTCCACAGATGAAATGGCGTGCACATCCCCCCCATTTCCAGTTCATCTCGGCTAGCCAGCTCCTCCCCAAAAGCGCGGGACCATTTCCTGGGACAATCCAGAGAGGCAGCCGGTTCTCTGATCCATTATGTGTGACCGCCAACATTGCACTGCCTAGCACTGGGATGATCTCTTTGATATACGTCCGTAAGTGCATGTCAATGCGTTCTAGTTTAGGTCTGCTAGCTCTGAGTGGCCATAGTTTCTCGAATTGTTGGACACTCATAAGTGACTGGCTGGCCCTTGTGTCCAGCTCCATGCATACCGGGATGCCGTTTAATAGGACTTTCATCATCATAGGTGGCGTTTTGGTATATGAGCTGTGGATGTTTGCCACATGAACCCGCAGAACTTCAGCGTCCATTGCTTTGTCTCAAGCATCAACCTGCCTTGCAGACCCCTCTTCTGGTTCATCTGCCTCGTAAATTAGCCTCGCTGTGGGCTTCCTGTCCACTGAAGTTACAATTTCTACAGATAAATTGTTGAAACCTTCAGGTTTTTGCACCATGTCTGCCCCCGCACCTCCAGCACAAGCTGAGATTATTGTGAACAAAAGGGCTGTTACCAGGCATTCCTCTCTGATTGTCTCTTTGATTACTCTTGAGCACTCTGTTAGTAGGTGTCAGTGGCCCCATCCCGGGACGCATTGGTCCACCGTGATGGCGTAAATGTCCGTTCAACCTGCCACTGTGTCTGTTGAGGACCCACTCTAGAGTCTGTTGTTGCCTGGGTGGTGTCGAATTGCCTTTGCCTGCTTGCGGGGTTCTGAGTCGCGTTTACAATGTTAACTCCCTGATCCATCGCCACGTTGGAAGCAGAGTTGCGCGTGTATATGGTCTTGGTTTCCTCCTCCCCCGCCATGAAGGTCTGAGCCATCAACGCCGCTGCTCCCAAGATCAAGTCCTTGGTCTCAATTAGCTTTCTGAAAATCCCAGCATGACCAATGCCTTCAATAAAGAAATCCCTTAACATCTCCCCCCTGCAGGCGTCTGTGAACTTACAGAGGCTGGCCAAGCGCTGAAGGTCCGCAACGAAGTCCGGTATGCTCTGTCCTTCCCGACATTGGTCTGTATAGAATCGGTGTCGGGCCATGTGTATGCTGCTCGCCGGTTTGAGGTGCTCATGATCAGTTTGCTGAGCTCTTCAAAGGTTATGTCCGCCGGCTTCTCGGGTGTGAACAGGTCTTTCATCAGCGCGTACGTCTTAGGTCCACAGCTGGTCAGTAGATGCGCCCTTCGCTTGTCAGCCGCTGCATCTCCCAGCCAGTCCTTCGTGACAAAGCTCTGCTGGAGCCTCTCAACAAAATCGTCCCACTCCTCACCAACACAGTGCCGTTCCTCCATGCTCCCGGTGTCACGTTCTGCAGTTTTGTCCGTGACGGGCGCTATCCTGTGAATAGTACCTGCCGGGTTCGAGACCGTGTGGATCATCTGCTTGGTGCTGCAAGTCGAGGTCATAAATGCCCGGCTGATGTTGATGGCTTGCTGCAGGCTGACTGTAGGTTCAGTGGCTAGCAGCTTGTGAAGGAGACCCTCATGGCCAATCCCCATAACAAAAACATCTCGCAATGCCGCGTCAAGGTGTGTGCCAAAATCGCATGGCGCCGCGAGTCTCCTGATGTCCGCAGCATACTTATTGACATCCTGGCCCTCATGTCTGCAATGGTGGTAGAATTTGTGCCTGGCCGTGAGGATGCTCTCTTTCGGTTTCAGTTGGTCACGAATGAGTTCAATCAGCTGCTCATATGACTTGTCCTTGGCGCTCGTGGGTGCCAGCAAATCCCTGACGAGACAGTAAACCTCATCGCCACAACTGGACAGCAATATCACCTTACGCTTCTCTCTCAGTGCGTTCGTGTCCCTCGTCAGGTCGTTTGCTATAAAGTAGTACTCAAGCCTTTCCGTAAAGGCCTCCCAGTCATTACCCACTGTGAAATCCTTTAGCGAGCCCAGAGTAGCCATGGTTGTGTGAAGCTCGTCCGTGTCCTCGTCGCCAATTTGTGATGGATGTAGCACTCAAATCACTGACTCCACACAGTTTGGTGTTGTAGTAACTGCTGTGACCTTAGTTCTTTATTGTGTAACTCCAGCGTGCCTCTCAGGTGTGATGGGCAGCCTTTTATACTCTGTCTTGCAGGTACTTTCGGGTTTCCCACCACAGCGCCCTCTGTGGCGCACCATTGTAACTATACATTTAATGTACCTGGACAATACATAAGAGATTTACAAGCCTCATAGAAGAAATTCCTCCACATCTCAGTTTTAAATGGGTGGCCCCTTATTATAGGCCTAATGTACTCAATCTCATCTGATAGGACAATCCCCCCATCTCAGGAATCGGTCTGCTAAACTTTTGTTGCATTTCCTCTAAGACAAGTATATCCTTCCTTAGGTAAGGAGACAAACTGTGCACAGTACTCCAAGTGTGGTCTTACCAGGGCCCTACATAATTGCAGTGAGTCATCTTTACTCCTACACTCCAATCCTTTTGTAATAAAGACACACGTGTGAGTTTAAAAACACTGTTAAAATAAGAAATTGCATGGCCATGAGGAAAGGGTTAGATAGTGTATAGTTCTCTCAATGGCCCAGCTGTTTTTTTCCCTGTCTTTTTTCTTATGTTATATGTTTGTATTTAACCACATATATACGGGGCCAATGTTCTTGTCCATAATGCCCGGTGTGCAACAATTCCTGGGGTTTTGGCGCAGTAAATAGGAGTGGAGACCCATACCACCACGCCTCTCAGTTGCCAGACTGGGAGCCAATGTAGTTCGGCGAGCACAGGGGTTCTGGGTGGACCAGACTTGGTGCGAGTTCGGATACGGGCAACAGAGTATTGGATGAGCTCAAGTTTATGGTGGATGAAATGTGGGAAGCCGGCTAGGACAGCTTTGGAATAGTCGAGTCCAGAGGTAGCAAAGGCATGGATGAGGGCTTCAGCAGCAGATAAGCTGAGGCAGGGGCTGAGACAAACAATGTTACGAAGGTGAAGGAGGCAATCTTTGTGTTGATCAGGTATGGGGTGAGAAACTTCTCAGCCACCACTTAGATAGAATTTTAAAAGCTGTGTCCATAACATGCCTCGAATATTTAAAAGTCCAGGGTTAATCACTCTCTCACAAGTTTGTAAAAATCTAAAGGCAAAATACTGGGTCTAATACTCATGCCATCAAAATGTTCATGCTGAATAGTCTAAAGTCTGTGTTCATGCCAAGCAGTTCAGTTCTGTACAAAACTGTAATGTAGACTAGCTGAATTGCTTTCCAATTTATATTCAGTGTCTCCACTGAACTCGATGAAATAGGTACCACATGGTGAAGTAACATCACTCAATAATTTTCAGGCTATTGTATGGCCTCCTGCTGTCATTTATTCATTTGACCAAAATCAGTAATAATAATATTTCCATTTATGGAGTGCCTTTTATGTTCACATGCCATAAAGTATTTTACAGAATGAATTATAGTTTGAGGTGAAGTGACTTGCTAAGTAGCTAAATGTAGCAGCCATTTTGCACCTGCCATACCCCACAAGTAACCACAAAATGAATGATCAGCCAATCTGTTTTTAAATGGCACTGGTTGGTAAAACTTTCTGGAAGAACTCCTGGTTCTTCCTATGGGATTCTTAGCATTCGGATGAGCCACCAGAACAGGTAGTTGGGATCTCTGTTTCATATTTGTTCCAAAGCAGAGCAGCTCTGACAGTGCAACACTCGCTCAGTATTGCACTGGAGTGTCAGTCTGGATTATGCATGCAAGACATGATGACATTTCTGCTTTTTATGGTTCCTATATTCACATGATATCTTCTTCTTAGACAGTCCCCTGGACTCGAGGATGACTTATTTCCACAATATGGGTTCCTGACGTTCCAGGTCCCAAACTTCATTTTGAGGGTGGAAGATGCCTGTGCATGAATTCTTTTAATGTGGGTTGGCCGTTGCACACCAGCCACCACACAAACTTGACAGAGCAAGGTCTTGGTCCAATGGCAAGGGGACCCAAAACGATTGGAGACCAGGCTCCGCTGCATGATATAGTCTGATCCTTAGTGATGAGCATTTTTCACAAAATGTTTCTTGGCTTCCTGATGTCTCAATCATCTCCAAACCGCCGTGATTTTCCTGCTTTCACCCTCATTCTGGATGACTCCAGTTTAGTTCTGGATTGAAGCTGACCATGATACAACAACAACAACTTCTATTCATATCGGACTTTTGACATTAAAAAAAACATTCCCACAGGCATAAGGAATACAGATGCCAAAACAGGAAAGAAGATATTGGAAGGCGCAGCCAAACGCTTGGTCAAAGGGGTTGGTTTGTGGAGGTTTTTGAAGATGATGAGAGAGGTAGAGAAGCTTAGGAAAGAAATTCCAAGGATGAGGACCCAGGCAACCAAAAAACATAATTCAGAAGGGGGAAAAATGTGTTCCCGCCCGGAAAGCAATCGGTGTCCTCACCAACTGCCGTTAAAGGCCGCCAAAATGGCCGCCGCACTAAACGAGGTAAATTGGTGTGAGGTGGGTGGTGCAGCACTAACCCTTGGCGCACTGCCATCCTGGTGATGTTGCATGAGGGATCCGGGACCAAGTTGTAGTCCGAGTGCGCTGTTGCTGCTTCCCCAAGCGTCTGTGCGCGAGGCTGTGAAGCTTGCAATGCATTATGGGCATTGAGGAGCTCTGAAAATTAAAGGGACCATGCACATTGAAGCAAAGGGAAAATAAAATGCACTCATTCAATACATTTTTCAGCCCTTTGTCTTTTAATAAATAATCAATATTTAAAAGAATTTCCAAATGTCAATATTCAGCACTTACAGCTGAATTACCTTCCTAAGCTCAACAAATGGAAAAACCGCCTCAGAAGTACCACAAATGGCTCAGCAAGCCAGGGAAGGGGCACCGAGGGTCTCGCATGCAGCACTCCAGCTTTGTGAAGGGGGTCAACACTGCAAGACTGGCCCTCTAACACAGGGGCCAGGAGGCCCTCCAGAAAGAAAGACGTGGGAGTACATTACCAAGGCAGTCACTGCCAGCAGTGTCGCCCCCTACCCTCTGACTCCAGTGCCCAAAGAAGCTTCATGACCTCAGACTACTGGTCAAGGCCAGTGAATGCATCTTCAAGTCTCACCTACCAACTGCACCACCAGCCTCAGACACTGCTCATTGCAGGATCCCCAATCACTCACCTACCAACAGTCTGCATTAGTGATGAGGCACATCTCCCATTCCTAGCATCACCTCACCCCCTTGGAGGAGACACTGCAGGCCATTCTTGGCAGGGGCATGGCTGAGCCCTTGGCCACAGGCGTGGCTGAAAGGATACAAGATGTGGGTATCCTCATTTTATCCTGCTTCTTGCTTTCACCTCTAGGCTTCCCACCCTCCTGTCAGTACAACTCCAACCTTGTGCTTTTCTCATTTCACACACCCAACAAATGCATCCTGCCCAGCCAGTGAGACCGCAGACGAATGATTCCATTCCAGAAATGCCAGCCACAAAGGGGCTGTCTGGGATGTATCCTTCCATCTAATTGTTCCTCTTTGGCTTCCTCCTCTTCTGCATCTTCATCTTTTCTCTCTGCAAGCAGATGCTACAAATGAGAACTGACACCATAAAATGCTGCAAATACTGAGTTGGTCAGGCAGCGTGTCGACTTGAGACATGATCTCCATGGATGTTGCGTGACCTGTTGAGTGTTCGCAGCATATTCTGTCTTCTCAAAGGCCTTCACTTACCATCCGATCCCTTGCAAGCATCCAGCAGCACTCCCAAAACACTTAGAAAACTTTTCACATCTATTGCAGCAAGCCACCACTTCAATAAAATTAAAAAAAAAACAATCCAAAATCTTCCATTTAAACTTATCTGATTGATGTGTGTGTATCCCTTTAACAGCTGCAGATATTGCCCCTGTCAGTGTCTGTCAGCTTGCTCACCAGGCTAACCTGGCGTGTTTTGGACCTGGTGCTGATTTGAGTGCTAGGGTTGAAGTTCGCGTAGGTGACGTTAAACTGGCGTTGTACGCCGACGGATTTCACTACGCCGACACCTTTTTTTCAGGGCGCTTCAAAGGGAGCAACCAATATGGTGGCCGCTGCTGGGACCACCTCCAGCTGACGCAAGAACGGCGGCTGCCATTTGTTCACGCATCGCTGGCGCTACCCTATTGCGGTAAGGTCACCAATTCCTCGGCCATTATGTGCAAAAGCAAAATCAGACCATCTTTAATACAAAAGCAAGAAAGACAGAAAAAAAAAGACAATATAAATGGCGGAAAACAAATACAGACTTGCATTTTAATAGCACCTTTCGCAATCTCAGATCCCACAGACAGTAATGTGATAATGACCAGATAGTTAGATTTTGGTGATGTTGGTTGAGGGATAAAAAAAATATTGGCCAGGACATCAGGAAGAATTCCCCTGCTCTTCTTCAAAATAGTGCTAGTGCTAGAGAGGGCAGAGGGGGCCTCGGTTTAATACCTCATCCAAAGGACGGCACCTCCGACAGTGCAGCACTCCCTCAGCACTGCACTGGGAGGGTCAGCCTAGATTTTGTGGTCAAGACTCTGGAGTGGGACTTGAACCCACAACCTACTGCCTCCGAGGCGAGAGTGTTGCCACAAGATACACACAAACATACTTTGACTGTGTGCTTGTGCGGAGTGTTCTGGGTCACAATGGTAGAATGACTGCTCTGCGATGCTCTGAATTACTGTCACTTTTTTGGGAGTGAAACTGTATTTGAGAAGACTGACAAGAAGCAGTGTTTTGATACATACCTCCTACCTACATTTGGAAAAAAATGCTAATCTGTGAATATAAAATTCTTCCTGCTATCCTAGTTCTTTGATGATTATTGTTTTGTAGTCCACTACATGATACATCTTATGAAAGATGCTAATTAAAGAACCTGCTCAATTCCATTGGTGAAAATCTCTCTTCACAATTGTTGCACAAGCATTGATGACAAGCATCATCATCATCATCGTAGGCAGTCCCTCGGAATCAAGGAAGACTTGCTTCCACTCCTGAAGTGAGTTCTTTGGTGGCTGAATAGTTCAATACGAGAGCCACAGACTCTGTCACAGGTGGGACAGATAGTTGTTGAGGGAAGGGGTGGGTGGGACTGGTTTGCCGCACGTTCTTTCCGCTGCCTGCGCTTGATTTCTGCATGCTCTCGGCGATGAGACTCAAGGTGCTCAGCGCCCTCCCGGATACACTTTCTCCACTGATGACATGCAGCTCATAAGGAAAAGCAATGAATGGTCATTGCTACAACGTTAAGGCATTTCTTTGTGGACTACAATGTAACTTTTGTACTGAAGAAAATGCTATGTCAATAGACACTGAAAATTACTATTTTAAAATCTGTTCTATTCCAGCTGTTAGGAAATAACATTGTGAATATATTTTGCTGAAAAATAAAGAACAGCCCAAGCATAATATTAGTTCATGAATAGAGGCACTGGTCATCATAGGCGGTCCCTCGAGCGAGGATGACTTGCTTCCACGAGAGTTCACAGATGTTTCAATGAAGGACCTGATGTTCCAGTCCTGAACTCCAGTTGAGAGGGCGGAAGATGCCTGTGCGTGGATGTTTTTAACGTGTGGTGACCGTTGCACACCACACGGGCTTGACAGAGCTAAGCCTCTATCCAGTGGCAAGGGTTAACCAGGATGACTGGAGACCTGCTCTGCTGCACGGACCTAGTGCGCGCACGTATCGCAGTGTGGGCTGGTACGTGCTGCCCCTGGGCCCTTGGCTCTTCTGGGCCCCCTACCTTCATTCGCCACACCTCTGCCACGATGTTCCAGGGCCTGGCGCTCCAGCTCTATTTATAGCCCCGACCTGCGGTGGTGTTCTCACACAGGTCGGGGCGGACCATAGTCACTGCTAGGACTATGGAGATATATGACTGGAGAACATCTACATGCCTATTTCAGCCACAAGTCGAAGAGCAACTGTTATCCATAAATTATGTTCCCATTCATTTCAGCTTACATGCCTTACTGGCTGTTCTGTTATCAAACTTATTTATTTTCAGCTCCTCTTTGGAAAAAAACTGAGATTGAACTGCTTATTAAGTGATAGAATTAAGGTATATACACAACAACAAAATTTGCATTTATATAGTGCCATTTGTTATATATGTGGACTTGTATTTACTCTGTACAGCCTCCAGAGAGCTCATCCACTGGAGTCCCAAGGAATCCCATAATCCTTTGGGAGCGGAGGTATTTAAGGAGGCTTCACAGGTTGGAGAGGCACTCTGGAGACCTGCAATAAAAGACTAAGGTCACACTTTACTTTGAGCTCCGTGTTCAGTCTGACTCTTTCTCCATATACAACAACTGGCGACGAGATACCGATAGTGGACCCAAAGATGCAGAGAACAGTGGGCATCCTGGAGAACTTTTGTGGAGCGACTCGACCAATACTACGTGGCCAATGAGCTAGATGGGGTAGAGAGCACTGCCAAACGAAGGGCTATCCTCCTCACTGTCTGTGGGGCACCAACGTATGGCTTCATGAAGAATCTGCTCTCTCCAGCGAAACCTACGGAGAAATCGTATGACGATTTGTGCATACTGGTCCGAGAGCATTTGAACCTGAAGGAAAGCGTTCTGATGGCGAGGTACCGGTTCTACACCTACAAAAGGTCTGAAGGCCAGGAAGTGGCGAGTTACGTCGCTGAGCTAAGACGCCTTGCATGACATTGCGAATTTGAAGGACATTTGGAGCACATGCTCAGAGACTTTTTCATACTTGGCATGGTTATGGAAGCATTTGAGAGTGTGCAATCATCCGCCACTGCCCAGCAGATCAAAACCTGGACAAGCCAGGACCCCTTATTATCTCTAGTCAAACGCTGTGTGCTTCACGGGAGCTGGTCCAGTGTCCCAGTGGAAATGCAGGAAGAGATAAAGCTGTTCCAGTGGCGCAAAGATGAAATGTCTATCCAGGCAGACTGCCTTCTGTGGGGCAATTGAGTAGTAGTCCCCAAGAAGGGCAGAGGCACCTTCATCAATGACCTCCACAGTACCCGCCCAGGCATCGTAATGATGAAAGCGATAGCCAGATCCCACATGTGGTGGCCCAGTATCGATGCGAACTTAGAGTCCTGCATTCACAGATGTAATACATGCTCACAGTTAAGCAATGTACCCAGGGAAGTGCCGCTAAGTCTATGGTCTTGGCCCTCCAAACCGTGGTCTAGGGTACACGTTGACTATGCAGGCCCGTTCTTGGGTAAAATGTTCCTTGTGGTTGTAGACGCGTACTCCAAGTGAATTGAATGAGAGATAATGTTGGCTAGCACATCCGTTGCCATTACTGAAAGCCTGCGGGCCATGTTTGCCACACATGGCCTACCCGATGTCCTGGTGAGCGACAATGGGCCATGTTTTACCAGTGCTGAGTTCAAAGAATTCATGACTCGTAATGGGATCAAACATGTCACATCTGCCCCGTTTAAACCAGCGTCCAAAAGTCAGGCAGAGAGAGAGAGAAGTGCAAACCATCACGCAAGGCTTGAAGAGTGTAACTGAAGGCTCATTGCAGACTCGCCTATCCTGAGTCCTGCTTAGCTACTACATGAGACCCTACTCACTCACTGGGATCCCACCTGCTGAACTGCTCATGAAAAGGACACTTAAGACAAGGCTCTCGTTAGTTCACCCTGATCTACATGAACAGGTAGAGAGCAGGCGGCTTCAACAAAGTGCATACCATGATAGCACAAATGTGTCACGCGAGATTGAAATCAATGATCCTGTATTTGTATTGAATTATGGACAAGGTCCCAAGTGACTTCCCGGCACTGTCGTGTCCAAGGAGGAGAGCAGGGTGTTTCGAGTCAAACTTTCAAATGGACTCATTCACCGGAAACACTTGGACCAAATCAAACTCAGATTCACGGACTATCCTGAGCAACCCATCTTGGACCCTACCTTTTTTGATCCCCCAACATACACACCAGTGGCAACTGGCACCACGGTTGACCACAAAGCAGAACCCATATCCACAGCAGCCCTGCAGGGCCCAACACACCAGGCAGCCCAGCAAGGCCAGCTGCACAGCAGCCCATTGAGGGCCCAACAAATGATTCAACAACATCAGCTTTCACACCGAGACGATCAACCAGGGCAAGAAGGGCCCCAGGTCGACTCACATTGTAAATAGTTACACTATTGACTTTAGGGCGGCGGGGGGGGGGGGGGCGGGGAGGGGCGGGGGAAAAGAGTGTTGTTATATATGTGGACTTGTATTACTCTGTACAGCCACCAGAGGGCTCATTCCCCAGAGTCTCAAGGGATCCCATAATTCCTTGGGAGCACAGGTATTTAAGGAGGCTTCACAGGTTGGAAAGGCTGCAATAAAAACTAAATTCACACTTTACTTTGAGCTCAGTGTTCAGCCTGACTCTTTCTCCATACACAACGTCATTAAAGTAGTAAATCATCCCAAGGCGCTCCATAGGAGCGTTATCAAACAAAATTTGACACCGAGCCGCATAAGGAGATATTAGGGCAGATGACCAAAAGCTTGGACAAAGAACCACCTTTAAGTAGTGTCTTAAAGGAGGAAAGAGAGGTAGAGAAGATAAAAGGTTAATGGAGGGAATTCCAGTGCTTAGGAGCTCGGCAGCTGAAGGCATGGCTGGCAACAGTGGTGCGATTAAAATCAGCGATGCACAAGAGGCCAGATTTAGAGGAGCGCAGAGATCATGAAGACTTGTAGGGTTGGATGAAGCTACAGAGATAGCAAATTTCCTAAAGTAGCACCCACCAGACCATCGTAAAAGATCTAAGATACATGTACGATAGATTAGAGACCTATGCCAATAACACATTGAACAGCTCAATCGGTAAGTTGAGTGCCTAATGTAGAACTGACCCATACAAATTAGACACATCCCTGGTTCAACCCTTGGTTTACATAAGAACATAACATAAAAAATAGGAGCAGGAGTAAGCCATTTAACCTCTGCTCTGTCATTCAATAAGATCATGGCTGATCTGATCATGGACTCAGCGCCGCTTCCCATAACCCTTTACTCCCTTATCGCTCAATGATCTGTCTATCTCTGCCTTAAATATATTCAGTGACCCAGCCTCCACAGCTCTCTGGTGTAGAGAATTCCATAGATTTACAACTCAGAAGAAATTTTTCATCATCTGAGTTTTAAGTGGGTGGTCCCTTATTCTGAGACTATATCCCCTAGTTTTAGTTTCCCTATGATTAGAAATATCCTCTCTGCATCCATCTTGTTGAGCCCCCTCATTATCTCATCAGCTTCAATAAGATCACCTCTCATTCTTCTGAACTCCAATGAGTATAGGCCCAAGCTACTCAACCTATCTTCATAAGTAAACCCTCTCACCTCCAGAATCAACTAGTGAACCTTCTCTGAACAGCCTCCAATGCAAGTATATCCTTCCTTAAATACGGAGACCAAAACTGTATGCAGTACTCTTAGGTGTGGCCTCACCAATATCCTGTACAGTTGTAGCAGGACTTCCTGCTTTTATACTCTATCCTCCTTGAAATAAAGGCCAACATTCCATTTGCCTTCCTGATTACTTGCTGTACCTGCATACTAACTTTTTGTGTTTCATGCACAAGGACCTCCAGGTCCCTCTGTACTGCAGCACTTTGCAATTTTTCTCCATTTAAATTATAATTTGCTTTCCTATTATTTCTGCCAAAGTGGATAATCTCAGTTTCCCACATTATACCCCATCTGCCAAATTTTTGTAAGTGATCTTATTGAAATATATAAGATAATGAGGAGGCTCGACAAGGTGGATACAGAGTGGATATTTCCACTCATAGGGGAAACTAAAACTAGGAGACATAGGGCTAGACTTTCCATTAATTTTGCATGCATACCACTCACTTAACGTCCATTTTAATGCTGAAATGAGGTATAAAGCTCAGATAGCACCCATTTAGCCACAAGATGGAAACTAACGCCCATTTCTCGGTCACCTATCGTCCAGCGTTACTTTCGGCATGCAATTAACGCCGAGATTCAATAATACCGACTGCCCACTTTTTTTTGTCGTAAAGATCACATTTGCCGAAACTAATGCCCAGAATATCACCCAGCGTTACTTTCAGCACCTCGCACACATGTCGCCGACAATATCGCTCGCCGAGAAAACCGCTGTGAAAACATTGAACTGACCTGAATTAATCACAATGGTGTGGATGCCATTTTGTAAATTGCAGGTCGCATTTTTAAAAGGCTCCTCTGCTTCAACTGCGAGGGAGTTTGGATGTACTCTGGAGGTCTTTTAAGGTGATGTGAACATCTGAACAAACATCTTTTCATACTGTGGATGATTGGAATTTACTTTAGTGGGGACATTTATTGTTTGTGAACAATCGATGTAATACTGATAGCTATTGGAATGGGGCCTGATATTTCTCAGCCTGTCTTGATGACTACGCACATGCTGCAGACTTGAGATGGCAGAAGGTACATTCGACAACATTATGTGCCAGACTGATGAGGAGGACCAAACATTACACCCTCTGCACTTACAGGGAGAAGCAGTCTTACCTCAACTTGCCCGACACCACTTGCCTTCGGAGACTGCGCTTCCACAAAGAGGTTATCACAAGTATGCCAGGGGAGATCTGCAGCCTGCCAGCACCATCAGGACCGCACTGTCCGTCTAGGTCAGGGTCACCGCGGCACTTTCGTTCTATGCATCGGGTTCCTTTCAGGCCTCAGCTGGCGACATTTGCACTATATCGCAGCATGCCACACATTACTGCATTAGACAGCTCATTGAAGTCCTTTATGCACACAGGATGGACTTTATCAGGTTCCCTATGACCAGGGAGGCTCAGACTGAGAGGGCTTTAGGATTCTACCGAATTACTAACCCCCAAGGTGCAGGGAGCGATAGACTGTACGCACATTGCGATGCAGGCACCTTTTCAGGATGCAGAGGTTTTTAGGAACCACAAGGGGTTCCACTCCCTGAATGTGCAACTCATTGTCGACCACCAGCAAATTATTATGGCAGTGAATGCTAAACTTCCGGGCAGCATCCATGATGCTCACATCCTGTATGAGAGCGTTGTATCTGACATGTTTACCAGTCAGCCACAAGATCAATGCTGGATGCTTGGTGACAAAGGATATGGCCTCACACTTGGCTGATGACCTCCCACTGCATGACACCCACACTGAAGCCGAGAAGCGATACAATGAGAGCCACAGATCCACTCGCAATAGCGTCGAGAAAACCATTGGAGTGCTTAAGCAGTGCTTTAGATGCCTGGACCACTCAGGTGAGCTCCAATACCACCCTGAGCAGGTAGCTCAATTCATGGTGGTGTGCTCCTGTATGACTCAGAGACATGGATCATTATACAGTAGGCACCTCAAGTCACTGGAGAAATACCACCAATGATGCCCCCGCAAGATCCTACGAATCTCCTGAGAGGACAAACGCACTAACATTAGCGTCCTCATCCAGGCCATCATCCCCAGCATTGAAGCACTGACGATATTTGATCAGCTCCGCTGGGCAGGCCATATAGTTCACATGCCAGACACGAGACTCCCAAAGCAAGGGCTCTACTCGGAACTCCTTCATGGCAAACAAGCCAAAGGTGGGCAGCGGAAACGTTACAAGGACACCCTCAAAGCCTCCCTGATAAAGTGCAACATCCCCACTGACACCTGGGAGACCCTGGCCAAAGACCGCCCTAAGTAGAGGAAGTGCATCCGGGAAGGCGCCGAGCTCCGAATCTCGTTGCCGAGAGCATGCAGAAATCAAGCGCAGGCTGCAGAAAGAGTGTGCGGCAAACCAGTCCCACCCACCCCTTCCCTCAACGACTATCTGTCCCACCTGTGACAGGGTCTGTGGTTTTCGTATTGGACTGTTCAGCCACCTAAGAACTCATGGTAAGAGTGGAAGCAAGTCTTCCTCGATTCCGAGGGACTGCCTATGATGATGATGATGACTACATGCTGCACAACTTGGCTATCAGGAGTGGACAAGAATTGCCAGAAGGGACTGACAGTCCACCTCAGGAGAGAGAGGAAGAGGAGGATGAGGAGGTGGACGCTGACCTCGGGCCAGACAATCAGGCTGATGCTGAAACCATGCCCCTGCCTCCTCTAGACTGCAGGAAAGGGCCTGTGGTGGCTACATAGCTGCACGACTCTTATATCAACAGCTCATAAATGAGCGCTTTGCTGGAAAGAATGTTGTTGCTATTTACAAAGCTGCAACACTGCTGGGTGTGCAGGTCATACATCAATGGTATGCATCACCTTGATGACAGTTAAAATTTAAATTGATTCAAGTTAAGTGTAACTATACCCTTTCATGTTAAGGAATCACCAGTGTGTAACGGTGCAGCTATCTGAGACAATGCACAACAAGGTTATGTTAAATAAAAAACATTTAATTCGACTATTTGTCTAAAATCATAAGTATAACTGTAAAAAAACACCCCACCCCACCCCCGCCCCACTCCACAACAAATTGATCACATCTACATCATTACAATAGTCCCCATTTCTAGCAAAACAGAACACAAATGCAAACCAACAAGGTAGCCCCCTCGCCCTTTGCCTCAACCCTCCCACCAAAATAGCACCAGCAACCTAAAAATATGCCCCAGACAATACCTGTGGCCATGCACCTCACTTTCCTTACCCCTCCCCGCTTCTCCTCCCTACCTCTACCCCTTCACCTTCTCCTCCTGACTCCAAGCGCCTGGCCGAGGAGCTCCTCAGGCACTGCTTCATTGGGGAGGCGGTGGGGGGGATGACGGCAGAACCGCTGCTTGGACAGATACAGAAGAGGACGGTCCCGAGGTGGGAATGTGCTCCGAGCCAGAAGCAAGATCTTTCTCCTGGCTCTCATGTGCTGTTGGCACTGGGGGAGCAGCACCTTGGGGTGCAGTGCTCAGAGACCACTGGGAACCCCCTGCCACCAGTATTCCTGGTTAACAGCTCTAGGGCCTCCTCCATCCCTTCCTTGCTATATATTATTTGTTGGACAAAATCTCAGTACCAACTACCTTCTTGGTACTTAATAGACTTTTTGATGCTGGTGAACCTCCCTCCTGCCTCCCACAACAGCCAAACAAGCACACACCACACTCACACATGCTTTCAGTCCCTCTCTGTCTCCTCTTCTGCGCATGTAATGATGACCCCTGCCTCCTGAAACACGGGAAACGAGCATTGCCATGCCTTTGCTATGGTCGGCGACACTTTACGGCAGAAGGTCAAAATTTTTTAACGGGAGCGCCCATTTCAGATCACTCGCGGTAATGCCCATTTAAAAAAATGCAAAGTTAGGGTTTCGGAAATGGACGATAATCCGGTGATCTCAAAACACATATTTACCGCCCATGCTGGAAATAACGCCCATTTTTGGTTGATTTGCACAAAAATGGAAAGTCTAGCCCAAAGTCTTAGAATAAGGGGCTGCCCATTTAAAATGGAGATGAGGAGAAATTTCTTCTGAGGGTTGTAAACCTGTGGAATTCTCTGCCCCAGAGAGCTGTGGAGGCTGGATCATTGAATATATTAAGGCGGAGATAGACAGATTTTTGAGCGATAAGGGAATAAAGGGTTATGGGGAGCGGGCAGGGAAGTGGAGCTAAGTCCATGAATGGCAGAGCAGGCTCGAGGGGCCTATTCCTGCTCCTATTTCTTATGTTCTTCTTATGTTCTTATGACTGCTGAGCCTGAGTATCTTGTTGTAAGCTTTTATCTTCCTCCTGCTCCGACCTCTGCAGTTGGCTGACTATGCCCATTTTCTATATTCTAATTTGACTCCGGAGACAAACTTGATGAATTTCTGTTTTCAGAATGTGTAACCCAGGATTCCTGACCTCTATCTTCCAGTGTCCTCTTACGTTTCTTTGGAACCCTTACATCAGTCCTCATGTTAGCTTTCTTCCTAAGATCTTGATATTCCCAGTTATCAACATCCTGTCCAGTTGGTTTGCATTTCCTCGTTGATTTTCTCAACTGAACCTCAACTCCACCGCCTCCCCCCCCCCCCTTGGAAGATACAGAATCTCTGTGCGATTGTCCATACCCACAGAACTACCTTCAGTCGGCTACATCTGAGTTGATGGGGATATCAATGTTGTGGCGGTTGAAGTACTTGGAACTGGCAACTCACTCTGATCATCGTTCAAGTAAGACTCATAGTTATCTACTCATGGTACCGAAGGTGTATCACTCATAGAATCATAGAAGTTTACAGCACAGAAGGGGGTCATTTTGGCCCACCGTGTCCATGCCAGCCAACAAGCCTAATCCCACTTTCCAACTCTAAGTCTGTATCTCTGCAGGTTACAGCACTTCAAGTGCACATCCAAGTACTTTTTACTTGGTGAGGGTTTCTGCCTCTACCACCCTTTTACGCAGTGAGTTCCAGATCCCCACAACCCTCTGCGTGAAAAATTTTCCCCTCAAATCCTTCGACCAATTACTTTAAATTTATGCCCCCTGGTTGTTGACCCCTCTGCTAAGGGAAATAGGCCCTTTCTATCCACTATATCAAGGCCCCTCATAATTTTATACACCTCAATGAGGTCCCCCTCAGCCTCCTCTGTTCTGTTCCAATGAAAACAAATTCAGCCTATCTAATTTGTCCTCATAGCTTAGATTCTCCACTCCCGGCAACATCCTCGTAAATCTCCTCTGTACCTCTCTCCAGTGCAATCTCGTCCTTCCTGTAATGCGGTGACCAGAACTGCACATAGTACTCTAGAAACATTTGATGCACATGAAGCTTCCTGATTTATTCATCAACTTTGACTGCTTGGTGCCACATACCCGAATAATTGTACCAATGACCCATTTGCGTGAACTTGCCCTTTTCAACGGACTGAGAACTCTGACCTGATCACCCTTCCAAAAGCATCGCTCTTTAGTACTGAAATGATAATGACGTTTCAGCACAGATTTTGCCTTATCAGACAAGTTCGGTTGCAATAAACTGAGATGTGTCCTCAGCCTAGGCTTCATCAATAATTCAGCAGGTGTGTACCCTGTCGTAGAATGAGGCTTAGTCCCGCATTTGAAAAGAAAATTCGCTAACTTGTGTTTTATGCTGACCGATGATCCAGTCGGTAGAACTTGTTTCCGCAAAACCACCTTGGCAATCCTAACTGACCTTTCAGCGGCACCATTCGAAGCCGGATAATATGGTGCTACCAATGTGTGTTTGATACTGTTGTGGTCTGGCAAAATTCGCAAAGTGCATGGACCGAAATTGCAGCCCATTATCTGACACCATTTCTTCGGGCAGGCCATGGCATGCAAAAATGTCCCATAATTCATCCAATGTATGCTCTGTCATCGTCGATGACCCCATATGCCGTACCTCCAACCATTTTGAATGGCTATCGATTAGAATCAGAAAATTATCATTGACCCTCACACAAAAATCACTGTATTCTTTGGAATAGTCTCGTTGGCCAACTCATGCTTGCAGCGGCGTTTTAGCTGGCATGGTCATGCAGTCTTGACAGATGGTACACTTACTTACTAATACTTCTAAGTCTTTATCCAACCCAGGCCAATAAACAAAACTTCGGGCCACCGCTTTCATGCCTACGATGCCAGTATGCTCACCGTGAAGTTCCGTCAAGACTTTGGCCCATAGTGCACTGGGAATGACTACTCTCAGCCCCCATTTTAGACATCCCTGCTCACATGATAATTCGTGCCGATGATAAAAGGGCTTTCTGCTCGTCCAAATGCACCTTATCTTCAGACTACCCTTGCAAGGTGTGCTCATAAGCCCACTGTAATATGCCATCTCTCTATGTGTGCTCTGCAATAACAGAGGCGGTGACCGGAAAGTCCTCATCAACGCCATCCAGAATGAAGATTGACTGTTCGTGGCCAATTTCAGAATCTTCACGAGGCAACCTTGAAAGGGCATCCACCACTGCATTAGCTCCAACGTACGATACTCGATTCTGTAATTGTACTGAGACAATAAAATAGCCCATCTTTGCATCCTGGAAGCTGCCATAGATAGAATTGGCACCTTTAGGCCTAGGATAGCTATTAATGGTTGGTGATCGGTTACTAGCGTGAATTGGTATCCAAAAAGAAACTGGTGAAACTTTTTAATACCAAATATAATTGCCAAAGCCTCTTTCTCAATCTCGGCATAATTTTGTTGCTTTTGTTGAGCGTACGTGATGCAAAGGCAACCATTTTTTTCCTCTCATCATTCATAACATGGCTGACTACTGCTCCCACACCATACCAGAGGCATCAAATGCTTGCCTTACTTAGTTCACGAGTCAGATTTTAATGGACGAAAAGAGCAAGCATTGCTTGCATGTGTTGTATGTATTCTGTTGCTCTTTGTCCCATATCCAACGCACCCCTTTCTTTAATAAATAATGGAGTGGTGTGAGCACCATTGCTAGTCCAGGAAGAAAATGAGCATAATGTTGGACCGTGCCTAAAAAGGATCGTAATTCAGTAACGATTTTCAGTTCCGGAGCCATCACGATGGCTTGTATTTTCTCCTCAACTGATTGGAGATCATTTTTATCAACCCACAATCCTAGTTAAACCACCTCATGCTATATGAATGCTCATTTACTCCTCTTCAGCTTCAGATTGATGGTCATTGAACTGTCTGAATACTTCTAAGATTTCCAGGTTTTCCTTCTGTGCCAGTAGTTAATAATATTGCACAGTGATTTATTTCTTGTAAGATCTGATCAATGGTAGCCTGAAATATCTTTGGTAAGGACTTGATACCACAGGGCAACTTAATATATGAATATAAATCTTTGTGTGTGTTGACTGTCAGATACAGCTGACTATCCTTCTCAACGTGGGAGAGATCCAGTTTTGTGACTGTAATATATATTTCCACCTAGTGGAAAACCTGTGGTAATGCAGCCATTGCTGTAAATACAATAAAGGGATCAGGTGACAGGTCACCTAATAAGTTCCTGTGTTAAAAGCCATTTTGAAGTCTATGGGGCCGATTTTCAACAAAGCCTCCGCCTGCCCAAGTGCCGCTGAGGTACTGGTTGGTACTTTGGCGGGATATTCATGAGCACCCGCCCGCAGGAGTCTGGGAGCTCGGTGGGCGGGAGCTCAGTTGCGCCACTCGGCTGTCTGCTGATGTCAGCGGGTGGTTCCTGGCGTCTCTTCCCTCCCACCCGCTCCAGGCCACCTCCAAAGTGGCACTGGGCGGATCTGCAGGAGGAAGGTCAGCGGCAGTGGGCGGAAGTCAGCGGCAGTGGGCGATGGGCTGACGAAAATTGGCCCCTGTGTGTTTATGATGTCAGAGAATATACCACATTTGGCGATGAAGGATAGGATAATCAGATTCCCTAGCTGAAATTTTTGTTGGTGGATGATTCCAGACAAAGAACAGAAAGACTGGAGAGGTCCTTTGTGATGCAGCAAAACTAAAAATTCAAAGTAAATTACAAGCACACTTGGCTGAATTGAAGAGTCCAGATGGCCGCACCTATGACAATAATGGAGTGCTTGGGTGAGTTTCAACGTGACCAAAAGATTTTCGGTATGGAGCGGTTAGAAATGTTTTTCACCGCAAATAGTATCATCAAAGTCCCCGATGGTGAAAACAGTAGTCAGTTGGTGTTAGAAAGAAAATGGGTTATTTTCCTGACTGAAACAAGCCCCGAGGTGTATCAAACCCTGAAAAATTTGCTTGTTCCCGTCGAGCCAAAGGATACATCACTTATGGAGATTCGATGCAAGTTAGAACAGCACTATAGTCCTGAGCCGCTGGAAATTGCTGAAAGTTATTGTTTTGGAATTTAAAAAATCAATTATCTGATGAGGATCGGTGAGTACATTGTAGCATTAAATAAGCTATCTAGTCACTGTCATTTCGGAAACTTTCAGGACCGAGCACTTTGTTTGTGGGATGATAAATGAAGCAATCAGAAGAAAGTTGTTGACAACCCCTAACTTGACGTTAGCTTGTCAGACAGTTATGTCAATGGATAAGGCCGACCAATATTACCGAGAATTTTGTACCATTTCCAGTCATCAGACAACCGAGGTGAATCGCCTGCAGGTTAAAAGTAAAAGGCAGTTGGGTCCCAAGGCCTCAGCAATTGGCAATGGTAACAAATCATTGATGTCCTGCTATCGGTGTCTGAGACAACACATTGCTCAAAGTTGTCCATATGTGAAGGCAGAGTGTTTCTTCTGCAGGAAAATTGGGCATCTTGCGAAGGCATGTGGACTGAAGAGTAAACCAACTTTCAAGGCTATAAGTAGAAATCCCCAGAGATTACATAGCGTGGAAGAAAAGCAACATGAGTGAAGAGATACACGTCATCAGGAGCACGAGGGTATCTAACAGCGATTCGAAAAGTATCATCATCCAAGTAGATGTCGAGGGAACCAAGTTATCCATGGAAATTGACACTGGTGTATCCGTGAGCGTAGTACCGGAATTACTACATCTCAACAAATTGCGTGATTTCCCATTGGAGAAATCCAAGGTAGAGCTGCGAGGTTACTCAGGAGAGCAAATTCCTGTGGTAGGTCGCATCACCGTACCGGTGACATGCAAGGATCAATTTTAGAGATTGCCTCTTTTAATGGCAGGAGACAAGCCTGCCTTACTCAGTAGAAATTGGTTGGGATCACTGAAGCTGGATTGGAATGAGATTTTTTGTGTTGAAACGATATTTGCATCGAAGGATGATGTCATCAAGAATATCCGAAGGTGTCCTGTGAAACAGGCAGTCCGATCCAAGGCTTCAAGGCGAGTATCAGGGTATGGAAGGATGCTAGACCAGTTTACTGCAAGCCACGTCCCATATCATATGCACTCAAGGAGAAGTTGAGCAAGAACCCAAAAGGTGAGAGACTGAGAACATTATCTCTAAGATAGATCTACGTAATTGGGCTACACCCATTGTTGTATCTAAGTACGATGGTAAGATAAGGTTGTGTGGTGATTATAAAGTAACCATAAACCAGGTTCTAGAGGGTAATGTCCTCAATACATTGCCAAATGTAGAACATTTATTCTCAATGCTGATAGGTGGTCAGATCTTCTCAAAGTTAGATCTCACAAATGCCTACTTACAACTTGAACTAGATTGATTATAAATACTCATCTGGGCCTATATCAATTTAATAGGCTACTATTTTGAGTTTCTTCCGCCCCGCCATATTCCAAGGGGTGATGAACCAGATTTTGCAAGGTATTGAAGGGGTATTATGTTATTAAGATGACATACTAATTTCAGCACCAAACAGGCAAATCCATAATAATATATTGAATGAAGTGCTCAAATGGCTAAAAAAGCACAGAGTATGAGTGACTGCTCACAAGTGTGAGTTATTTCAAAACTCAGTGAAGTACTTAGGGCACAGAGTAGACATAGATGATTTACATCCAACCAAGGGAAAGCTGAAGGCAATTAGAAATGCACTCACTTCCAAGACTGTCACTGAACTTTGATTATTTTTGGGTCTTTTGAACTATTATGGGAAGTTCCTAATAACTTTGGATACATTTTTACATCCACTGAATGAGCTGTTGAAAAAACAGTTCCATTGGAAGTGGTCAGAAGAACGCGACACAGCATTCAAGCAGTGTAAAAGCCAATTGTTAGAGAGCACTATGTTAGTTCACTATGATGTATCGAAGGAGATCAAGCTAGCATGTGACACCTCTCTGTATGGAGTTGGGGCAGTGATCTCATGTACTAGATAGTGGAGGAGAGACCAATTGCTTTTGCTTCATGCACTCTCAGTGCCAGTGAGCGTAATTATGCGCAAATCGAAAGGGAAGCTTTGGCATTAATTTTTGTGGACAAGAAGTTCCACAAATACTTGTATGGTCATAAGTTTATCATTATGGACCATAAGAAACTGACAGCAATTCTCAATCCAAGGTCCCCAGTTCCAACCTTAGCTGCAGTCTGAATGCAGAGATGGGCTTTGATTTTGTCAGCTTATACGTATGACATTGAGTACAGATGATCAGCTGATCACAGTAATGCTGATGCTATGTCTAGGTTGCCATCTCCATCACAAGTTACACCCAATAAGGAAGAAGTGTTCTATTTTTCATACATTGATGAATTGCCAGTCACAGCTGAAGAGATTGGTAGAGCAACCAAATGTGACTCAGTTATGTCAAAGGTGTATGATTATATAGCAAATGGCTGACCAAACCAGGTATCAAAGATATTCATCCATACTTCGTTCGTAGGAATGAATTGTACGTGGATAAATATATCATGTGGGGTGCAAGAGTAGTTATTCCAAATAAATTGAGGTCCAAACTATTAGGAGATCCTCATGACCAGCATCTGAGAATGTGCTTGACCAAGAGTTTTGCACGCAGTTACTTATGGTGGCCAGATTGAGATAAAGATATAGAGTACATCGTTAATCAGTGTACAACATGTCGATCGATAAGCAACAAACCACCATAACAGCCATTACAGCCATGGAAATGGCCTCCCAGGGCAAAGGTTACATATGGATTTTGCTGAGCTAGAAGGACAGCAGTTGTTCATTATGATTGATAGCCATTTGAAGTGGGTAGAGGTGTTTCCGATGCAGAAAACACTAGACAATTTGCGAAGGTTATTTTCTTCATATGGCCTCCCAAAAGAATGTTTGATAATGGACCACAATTTTGTTCAGAAGAATTTGCAAAGTTCACGAGCAAAAATGGTGTGAAACATACCAAGGTTTTACCGTACCACCCTGCTTCAAATGGTGCAGCAGAGCGCACAGTACAAATGATAAAACTTGCCCTTATCAAACAGATGTTGGAGCCAAATCCCAAGACATGGCAATTGTTGTTGGACCACAAATTAGCTATTTTTCTGATTACTTATCATAATACTCCTCATACAACTACTGGTAGAACACCAGCAGAGTTGTTTCTCAAATGACAGCCACAAACCACATTCTTGTTGTTAAAGCCAAACTTAGCACAGTCCGTAGAATAGAAACAATTAAGACAGAAAGAGAATCATGATAGAGGTAGAGTAATAGAGAGAAGTGTGAAATTAAATCAGAAAAAGAGAGAGTGAAGAACCATCACCATAACTGGTTAAAGTGGTTATCAGAAAGCATGGCGAAGATATGTGTTCCTCGCATGTATTTGGTCAAAATGTTTGATCATGGACAGGTTGGGTTTGTTCACATTGATCATATTTTACATACAGATGTGGAAGGCATTCAAAGTTGGAATGATTTGATTATTTATGACTCATCAGATAGTCTTGTTACAAGTAGAGTACCAGTAGCAAATCCTACATCAGATGTACTAGAAACAAGTCCAAGAGAAAGTCAGAATTTAAGTCTGAGTCCGGGTCAGGCAGACAAACAGTCTGAAGTTAAAGAGAGTTCAAATGTAGATCAAGGGCACCCCGGGAGACAAATTTTCCTCAGGATCAGCCTAGAATGAGTCTAAGTTCGCCACCATGTTTGGAAAGTTCTGTTTGAGAGCGAAGGTACCCTCTTCAAAACAGAATACCAGTGGTTAAGCTTGATTTGTAAATATGACGAAATAAATCCATATCTTTTGTTATGTATAACCATGCAAGTGATGTATGATGATTATTTTGTTATAAATACTTCTTCCTTAAGGAGGGAGAAGCATAATATATATTTTCACCTAGTGAACTACTGCTCCACCTAGTGGACAATTGTGGTAATTCAGACATTGCTGTAAATACAAATAAGACATCAGGTCACAGGTCACCTAATAAGTTCCTGTGTTAAGAACATAAGAATATAAGAAATAGGAGCAGGAGTAGGCCATTTGGCCCCTCGGGCCTACTCCTCCATTCAATAAGATTATGGCTGATCTGATCCTGGCCTCAATTCCACTTCCCCACCTGCTCCCCATAACCCTTGACTCCCTTATCTTTCAAAAATCTGTCTATCTCCACCTTAAATATATTCAATGACCCAGCCTCCACAGCTCCCTGGGGTAAAGAATTCCAAAGATTCACAACCCTCTGAAAGAAGAAATTCCTCCTCATTTCTGTCTTAAATGGGTGACCCCTTATTCTAAAACTATGGCCCCTAGTTGTAGATTCCTGCATGAGGGGAAACATCCCCTCTGCATGTACCCTGTCAAGCCCCCCTCAGAATCTTATATGTTTCAATAAGATAATCTCTCATTCTTCTAAACTCCAATGAGTATAAGTCCAACCTGCTCAACCTTTCTTCATATTACAACCCCTTCATCTCAGGAATCAACCTCGTGAACCTTCTCTGAACTGCCTCCAATGAAAGTATATCCTTCCTTAAATAAGGAGACCAAAACTGTATGCAGTACTCTAGGTGTGGTCTTACCAACGCCCTGTACAGTTGTAGCAGGACTTCCCTGCTTTTATACTCCATCTCCTTTGCAATAAAGGCCAACATTCCATTTGCCTTCCTGATTATTTGCTGTACCTGCATGCTAACTTTTTGTGTTTCATATACAAGAACCCCCAGATCCTTCTATACTGCAACATTTGTAATCTCTTCCCATTTAAATAGTAATTTGTTTTTTTATTTTTCCTACCAAAGTGGATAACCTCATATTTTCCCACATTATACTCCATCTCCAAAGTTTTGCCCACTTGCTGAGCCTATCTATTTTCCTTTGTAGATTCTTTACGGCCTCCTCACAAATTGCTTTCCCACCTATCTTTGTATTATCAGCAAATTTGTTTATCTTACACTCGGTCCCTTCATCCAAGTCATTAATATAAATTCTAAATAGTTGAGGCCCCAGCATTGATCCCTGTGGCACACCATGAGTTACAGTTTGCCAACCGGAAAAGTACCCATTCATCCTGACTCTCTATTTTCTGTTAGTTAGCCAGTCCTCTATCCACGCTAATATATTACCACTAACCCCGTGAGCTCTTATCTTGTGCTTTTACGAGGCACCTTATCGAATGCTTTGTGGAAATCCAAATACATGACATCTAATGGTTGACCTTTTTCCACCTTACTTATTATATCCTCAAAGAACTCCAGAAAATTTGTCAAACAAGATTTCCCCTTCGTAAAACCATGCTGACTCTGCTTGACTGCACTTTGATTTTCTAAATGTCCTGCTACTACTTTCTTAATAATGGACTCCAGCATTTTCCCAATGACTGAAGATAGGCTAATTGGTCTATAGTTTCCTGCTGTGTGTCTCCCTCCTTTCTTAAATAGGGGCATTACATTTGCAGTTTTCCAGTCAACTGAGACCTCTCCAGAATCCTGGGAATTTTTGTATATTACAACCAGTGCATCCACTATCTCTGCAGCTACATCTTTTAAGACCCTAAGAGCCATCTTAAAGTCTGTGTATTTGTGATGTCATAGAGAATATACCATAGTGAAAACTTTGGCTCCTGCCAGTTCTGCATACAGGTCCTGTGATGTCAGCAAAGGGTACTGTTCCTCACCAACTGCTCGATTCAGGGTAATTTTATAATCCCCACAGGGCCCTACTGCTTTGTCTGCCTTCTACAACGAATGGAATGGCCCAGTCACTCCTATCAGTCTTCGCTAAAACTCCGTTTTTCTCCAACTTATCAAGCTGTCACTCAACCTACGATTTTAATGCATATGGTACTGTACCGGCCTTGGTCTACAAAAAACAGTTTGACATCCGACCTAATTCAAGTATAACAACTGCACCCCTTGATGCCCTCATATGAGTCCTGAAATATGTTAGCATATTTCTCCAGCAGAGTATCTAGCCGAGACTTAACCATTTCTGTACTACAGACGCTGTACCAATCCAAATGAAGCACTCTTAGCCAATCTTTGCCCATAAGTTTGACATATTTCGCTATAATAATAGGTAATCTTGCTTGTTGCCCCTGGTATTGTACTATGCACTCCATTTGTCTAAGCATCTGCCATTTTTCCCCTGACTATGTTTTCAGCTCTGCTGAGCTCACTTTTAGTAGTATGCCTCTGAAATTCTTGTAATACACGACCTGACTCATTATTGAGCAATCAGCTGCTGTATCTATTGTCAGATTAATCCATTGATTATTAATCAGTACTAACATTCTGAAATCCTGACATAAGGAATGTACTGCCTTGCCCTTCACTGCTTATACACCAAACCTAAACTGTTCTGATCGGTTTCCATCCATTGAAGCCTTTGATTATTGTTGAGCCTGTCCTTGGATTTGCATGTGACTACAATGTGTCCCCTTACTTGGCACCGGTAGCATCTTGCCCACTTGAACCGACACTGTTGTGCGGTATGGTTGTCATTGCACCTATGACATCTATTCCCCTTGGTTTAATGACTCTCCCTGCGACTGGGGCTCGCCCTCTTTCTGCGTTTCTACAGCCCGGTGACTGTGAACTATTGCTGCTGCCGGTAATGGGTGAAATTCCTTAATATTCTTCTCTGCCATCTCCATGGAGGTGGCTATCTTGCAAGCTTTCTCAAAAGAGAGATCTTCCAAACATAACAATTTTGATTGGATGTGTTCATCCGTTAGTCCACATTCAAATTTATCTATAAGAGCCCTATCTAAGAATCCTCCAAAATTGCAGTGTAGAGATAATTTTCTTATGGCAACCATGTATTCACTGATGGTTTCATCAGGTCTTTGGTTTCTCATTACGAACTTATAGCTCTTCACTATTTCTAAAATCTGTAGATCAAAATGATTCTCCAATATCTGTAGTATGTCTGAGAATGAAACATCCTTAACACTGTTCAGTACTCACAAAAACAAATGGTACTGCCAGACTCTCATTGGGAATCATGCTGCCGATATATATCCTTGCTGTGCTCCACTTGTATTTGCCTTCTCATAAAAGGAAATTCCACCAAAAATTTATTTGTGAAGAAACTCCCATCTTCGTCGCCATTTTATAATATATTTGCTTCTTGGGTTCTTTGCTTAAGAATTCATAGCAACACATTAAGAACTAGTTGGTTTATTAGCAAAGGTTTAACAGTCACACCACACATTACCTGTTCATCCACCAGGCTCACAACCACCTGCCTCATTGTGGATACCCTGAACCCAACTGGCTGGGGTTTTATTGAGTCTTGTGAACATCACGTGACTGACTTAGCCACTCCCAACTCATCAGCTCTGCAACTATTTTGTAGAAAAGTGCCCCCTGATTAAAACGGGGGTCACACTCCAAAACCTTTTCAGGTGCCCCGTTTTTTTTTTCCTGAGGGCACCAAAACACAAATTATACAAGTGCCCCCTGGCTAAAAGGAGGGGGAGGCACTAAAACTGACAAACTTAAACAAATTAAACTTTTGACGTGGTTCAAATTAAAATTTGGTTGCCGGGGGTGATGATGCACTCCAGTCCCTCCGGTGCCCACCTCTCGCGGAAGGCCGTGAGCTCATCAGCTCTGCAAATCTGTGAGCATACTTAAAGGTGCATATATTACAAAAAGGACCACCCATTTTGCGGCCCCGCCAAACTTAAATTTCACCTCTTACATCCATTCAGCCCTTGGATTCCATAAGTTAAATTTTTATATTATAAATCATTTCATTCATTGTAAAGTCACATCCAAACTAAGACGATATGAATGCCGACAACACATTGTAACATATATAAACACATTTAAGTGCCTTCTTTGTAACTTCCAGGAGGTTTGGTCAACAACACCTCTTTCACAACTATTGCAATACATTATTATTTTGAGGCATGTCACCTGCTTGCCTGCTAAGTTGTTCATGGCTGAACATGGCATCAACATACATCTTCATGCCTCAGGTTGGCAACTTTTGCATAAATTCAATTTATATGAGCTGCCGGCACAGATAGAAAGAGAGATAGAGGATCGAGGGATAAAACCATTGGAATGAGCTGGAGTGGGGTGGTGGTGGGGGAGGTGTGAGGAAGGCATGTGATTACAACAATTGTTCCTTAATCATCAGATTTTTTCTTTTTGCACATCAAGGATCGTGGTGCTGGGCAATTTAACTCTTCCCATTTCTCAGCAAAAGGACAGGAAAAAAGGCAATTTAATTAGTAACACCTATTAAAGGGGAAGCCATGCAGCATTCCACTACTGTACAGGCACATTAGCAGATAAGTACTTAACCAGAATGAAGGCGAAAAGGACTAAATTATGAGGACAGGTTGCATAGACTAGGCTTGTATTCCCTCACGTATAGACGATTAAGGGTTGATCTGACTGAGCTCTTTAAGATGATTAAAGGAGATGAAAGGATAGATAGAGAGAAACTATTTACTCTGGTGGAGGGAGTCCAGCACAAGAGGGCATAAGCTTAAAATTAGAGCCAGGCCATTCAGCGGTGATGTCAAGTAAGCACTTCTTCATAGAAAGGGTAGTGGAAATCTGGAACTCCCTCCCCAAAAGTTGTTGAGGCTGGGGGTCAGCTGAACATTTCAAAACTGCAATTGATAGATTTTTGTTAGGCAAGGGTATTAAGGGTTACGGAGCCAAGGCAGGTATGTGGAATTGAGGTACAGATCAGCTGTGATCTCATTGAATGGTGGGACAGGCTTAAGGGGCTTAATGTCCTCCTCCTGTTCCTATGTTCCTAACTGCAGGTCAGATATGGAGATAGGGAGCAGAGCCAAAGCAATGGGGCATGGCTTTACCTTATTAGCGGCTGACCTGCAAAATGAAGAAGCTGGAGCCACGTTGAGGCATGGGCCTCATTTAAATAGAACGGGCAGCTGCCCGTTCCAAATGGGCGCCCAATACAGCTGACCGAATCAGGTCGGTGTAATGGCCCAATAATTGCTGTCAAAATAATGGCTCACCCTTATTCATGCGCAAATGCCAGAGCAACTTCAGGCAAGGGCAGACACGTGATTAAATGTGGAAATTGAGAAGTTGCTGTTGGAGATGACTCGCTTTGCCATTCGCTTCCCACAAACAGCCTCTCGTTGTATTGCTTCCCATTCAACTGCATTGATCGGTGGGAAGTTGCTGTACTTGCACTGTAGACACCAAGTAAACTCACCACAGAAAGTTAGGGCTTTCCCATTTCAGTCTAAGTATCCTTTTAATGGCATAAAAAGTCTTAATTACTGCCAGTCAACTTCTCTGGCACTGAAAATTAATTTTTCTTTAATTTTTTAAAAGATTTTTCTTTCTGTCTCTTGCCCCCCCACCACCCCCCACCCCCTCCGCCGCTTAATCCAATTTTTCTTTCCCTCTCTTTATTTCTCTTTCTGTACCTGAGTTGACAATTAATTCACTCCCTCTAACTGACACTTCCTGGTTTGGACAATGTGATGCTCATTTCACAATCCCTCGAGCTGTTTGGTTAAGGGGACATGCAGTTGTTTGACTTGCTCACTCAGATCCCAGATGCCCTGCAGAGGGCATCATGCAGTTTCCATCTTCCACTTCCAGCAACTTGCAGGGCAAAATATCGCCGACATTAACCTGGCAAGAGCAAGTTTAACTAACAGTGGGCATCGTTCGTTAGGCCTGACACATCAATATTTGGGCCAATATCGGGCGGTCCAAAGGCCAGCAGGCTGGCAGCAAGGTAAGTCCTCGGGGGAGATGGAGCGGCTGCGATCACTGAGGAGTTGGAGGGGGGTAGTCCAGGGTGGCAGTGGCCCAAATGATTTGTGTGGGGCCCTGCTCCTCCTGGTCCCACGAAAATAATGTTAAACTGAAATTTTTGGGCCCATTTCAGCTGAATTGCCAGTAAAACTGGATGAAACATAGAAAACATAGAAACATAGAAAATAGGTGCAAGAGTAGGCCATTCGGCCCTTCGAGCCTGCACCACCATTCATAGAAACATAGAAACATAGAAAATAGGTGCAGGAGTAGGCCATTCGGCCCTTTGAGCCTGCACCACCATTCATAGAAACATAGAAACATAGAAAATAGGTGCAGGAGTAGGCCATTCGGCCCTTCTAGCCTGCACCGCCATTCAATGAGTTCATGGCTGAACATGCAACTTCAGTACCCCATTCCTGCTTTCTCGCCATACCCCTTGATCCCCCTAGTAGTAAGGACTTCATCTAACTCCTTTTTGAATATATTTAGTGAATTGGCCTCAACAACTTTCTGTGGTAGAGAATTCCACAGGTTCACCACTCTCTGGGTGAAGAAGTTTCTCCTCATCTCGGTCCTAAATGGCTTACCCCTTATCCTTAGACTGTGACCCCTGGTTCTGGACTTCCCCAACCTTGGGAACATTCTTCCTGCATCTAACCTGTCTAAACCCATCAGAATTTTAAACGTTTCTATGAGGTCCCCTCTCATTCTTCTGAACTCCAGTGAATACAAGCCCAGTTGATCCAGTCTTTCTTGATAGGTCAGTCCCGCCATCCCGGGAATCAGTCTGGTGAACCTTCGCTGCACTCCCTCAATAGTAAGAATGTCCTTCCTCAGGTTAGGAGACCAAAACTGTACACAATACTCCAGGTGTGGCCTCACCAAGGCCCTGTACAACTGTAGCAACACCTCCCTGCCCCTGTACTCAAATCCCCTCGCTATGAAGGCCAACATGCCATTCAATATGATCATGGCTGATCATGCAACTTCAGTACTCCATTCTGCTTTTTCTCCATACCCCTTGATCCCATTAGCCATAAGGGTCACATCTAACTCCCTTTTGAATATATCTAACGAACTGGTCTTAACAATTTTCTGTGGTAGAGTATTCCACAGGTTCACAATTCTCTGAGTGAAGAAGTTTCTCCTCATCTCGGTCCTAAATGGCTTACCCCTTATCCTTAGACTGTGACCCCTGGTTCTGAACATCGGGAACATTCTTCCTGCATCTAGCCTGTCCAATCCTGTCAGAATTTTATATGTTTGTATGAGATCCCCTCTCATTCTTCTAAATTCCAGTGAATATAAGCCTAGTCGATCCAGTCTTTCTTCATATGTCAATCCTGCCACCGCGGGAATCAGTCTGGTGAACCTTCGCTGCACTCCCTCAATAGCAAGAATGTCCTTCCTCAGATTAGGAGACCAAAACTGAATACAATATTTAAGGTGTGGCCTCACCAAGGCCCTGTACAACTACAGTAAGACCTCCCTGTTCCTATACTCAAATCCCCTAGCTATGAAGGCCAACATACCATTTGCCTTCTTCACCTGCATGCCAACTTTCAATGACTAATGTACCATGACACCCAGGTCTCGTTGCATTTCCCCTTTTCCTAATCTGTCACCATTCAGATAATAATCTGACTTCCTGTTTTTGCCACCAAAGTGGATAACCTCACATTTACCCACATTATACTGCATCTGCCATGCATTTGCCCACTCACCTAACCTGTCCAAGTCACTCTGCAGCCTCTTAGCGTCCTCCTCACAGCTCACACTGCCACCCAGCTTAGTGTCATCTGCAAACTTGGAGATATTACATTCAATTGCTTCGTCTAAATCATTAATGTATATTGTAAATAGCTGGGGTCCCAGCACTGAACCTTGCAGTACCCCACTAGTCACTGCCTGCCATTCTGAAAAGGACCCATTTATTCCTACTCTTTGCTTCCTGTCTGCCAACCAATTCTCTATCCACATCAATACATCACCCCCAATACCATGTGCTTTAATTTTGCACACCAGTCTCTTGTGTGGGACCTTGTCAAAAGCCTTTTGAAAGTCCATATACATCACATCCACTGGTTCTCCCTTGTCCACTCTAATAATTACATCCTCAAAAAATTCTAGAATATTTGTCGAGCATGATTTCCCTTTCATAAATCCATGCTGACTTGGACCAATCCTGTCACTGCTTTCCAAATGTGCTGCTATTACATCTTTAATAATTGATTCCAACATTTCCCCACTACCGATGTCAGGCTAACCGATCTATAATTCCCTGATTTCTCTCCCTCCTTTTTTTAAAAGTGGGGTTACATTCGCTACCCTCCAATCGATAGGAACAGATCCAGAGTCTATAGAATGTTGGAAAATGACCACCAATGCATCCACTATTTCTAGGGCAACTTCCTTATGTACTCTGGGATGCAGACTATCAGGCCCTGGGGATTTATCGGCCTTCAATCCCATCAATTTCCCTAACACAATTTCCTGACTAATAAGGATTTCCTTCAGTTCCTCCTTCTCGCTAGACCCTCAGTCCCCTAGTTTTTCTGGAACGTTATTGAAGCATGCATCTATGGTCTAAAATCGCAATCAGGATCCTGTGTACACAGATTTGTATACTGAAAGAGCTTATTGCTTGAAACAGTACTGCGCTCCGGCAGCCCAGTGGTAGGGACCTGGCTGGATCGCCAGTGTGGAATGGTCGGCACTGCTGTTTGATTGCCCCCCATCGTACTTTGTACATCGGATGGCCTGAGTTACAATCTACCCCAATGAGTTGTGAGTAACAGGAGCTCAGTGAGCTGGGTGAATTCTCTGGATGGGTGGAACAGCCATTACTAGATATACTGGGTTGGAAAGGAGAGTTCACCTGAGACTCAGAAGCGTAAGCAAATACTACCCACACCAGTGGATCTACTGCACATCATATGGGAGCAATTAAAAAAAAGGTTTACGTTGGACAGATGGGGTTCAAGTTTTCCCTAATATTTAAAATAATTTTGTTCATAATTTTCTAATTACTATGAAAAACAACATTTCTTCCATTTTCAGTAAATACATCAAAGCTCTGTGCCTTTAGGCCACTTGAAAATACACTCTTCTTCAGGACACACTTGATCTGCCAGACTCAGTGGGGCATTATTCTTCAGAAGCAATGTGACCACTTCACTATCAATTCATGTAATCCTTTTAGACAGCAGCTTTAAGAAGTGATTCTTTATTCCCTTTAGTTGTTTTATGGCCCGGGCACATGATGTAGCCAAATGAAACAGTTTACTTCTACATTACGGAAAGAAAAGTGGGTCGTTGAGGCATTTTCCCATCCCTAAAAAAATCTTATTCTTTTCTTAAACGTTCTCTCATAAGTATATCTGACTGTTCTTATTATTTGTTGGTCATAGACTTGTTGATTCTGAGAGACATGCTAAATGGTTTTCCACCCTTTCTGAAAAGGGTCGCTCCTCAACATTGTCCTGGACTTAATTCTGGCATGATCACCCCTTATGGCCAGATTGAGGTTTGCTCCTGAATTCTCTTCACTGGCAGACTGTTGACTGAATCTCCACAGTAGAATGGCCAGCTCTCAATCTGTCCTGTGTTGGCTTCAATTCTTGAACTCTCTATTGTGGACGAGTTTCTTTTCACTTACGAATGTATCTGATGGCTATGTCTCTGCTATTCAATTTCCACATCTGCGCACCAAGTGTGAGGAGACTAATACAGTGCGCCAACAGAATATATTTTAGCACATGGGATATAATTCATAGGTTGGGCTTTGTATGTGCTGCAGGAAATTGGTCCCCACCATCAATGACATTTGTAACATACCTGTACTGTGTGTCACAGCATGAGAAACAGCCACCATGTGTGACAGTCAGGTACCATGTCAATTATAAACGACTTTCACCAAATTCCATTGGACGTCAATAAAATTAGCTGATATGAAAGGAAGAAAGATTGACATTACGAGAAATGAAGGAATGTTCCATATCTGTAAAACTGAAGTTACGAACATAAAGAAAGACTTGCATTTACATAGCATCTTTCACGACCACCAGATGTCCCAAGGTGCTTTACAGCCATCGAAGTACTTTTGGAGTGCAGTCACTGTTGTAATGCAAGAAACGGGGCAGTCAAATTGTGCACAGCAAGCTCCCACAAACAGTAATGTGATAATGACCAGATAATCTGTTTCTTTAGTGATGCTGATAATTATTGGCCAGGACACCGGGGAGAACTCACCTGCTCTTCTTTGAAATAGTGCCATGGGATCTTTTATGTCCACCTGTGGGAGCAGTCAGGGCCTCGGTTTAATGTCGCATCTGAAAGATGGCACCTCTGACAGTGCAGCGCTCCCTCAGCACTGCACTGGAGTTTCAGCCGAGATTTTTGTGCTCAAGCTCCTGCAGTGAGAATGTGAACCCACGACCTTCTGACAGAGGCGAGAGTGCTACCCACTGAGCCATGGCTGAAGCTGTAGCACAGAGGGGGTAATCTTGACTTTGAAGTCAACGGAAATAAAAATCGGGAGCGTTGTAAAACCGTCCACCGACTCGCTATCACCTGTTCTACACGATCGTACAAAGTCAAGACCTACCCCAGAGTGTTAAATGAGTGGAGAATTTAAGGAAAGAATTGCTTGACCAACGTTGCTCTATTTGCAGAGAGCTTTAATACAGCAAAAGATTATTTTCTTGTTAAAAGTTAAATATAAGTATAGGAGGGCAATACCTATAGTACCTTTGCATTCCTGTTGTTCAGAAGGCAATTTGAAAGCTTTGCACATAAAAAAGTCAAACAAAGACTTATCTGATTTACAGCTTTTTTCACCACAGAAAAGTTCAAATAGCTTTATCCTGTAATTAAATCTACTGATCTACCTCTACCAATGGACAAAGATAAACTCAGTGACAGGACTGAGTTCCAAATTAGTATCCAGTTAGAGATTTCAAATGGAAGAAGTTTTGATACAAGTTTTGTCTGCTTGTCTTCAGGTTCTCCAGATAAAGGTCTTGAGAGCAAAGGAAGAGAAATCATCCCATTGGAGATTGATGTGGATCCTTGTTCTAACACAAAATAAATCCAGACACTGAGGAATAATCTGTACCAAATGGCATAGATCAATTAATGTAACACGGGAACATTACTTAACTTCCTACAGCTCTACTCTTAGCATAACAATTCAGTCCTTAAATTATTATTCAGAGATGGAATAATTTCCCACTTTTTGCATCCCGTGTCAGCATCAAACACATGCACATCAGGCACAACATAGCTTGATGCACAGTAAAGTTTCTTTTATTTTGCTCTGGCAATGCACTCCAATGTCAATTTTAGAAGAACGCAAGGTCGACATTTTCATTTTTCACCTATGCCGCCCTTCTATTCCTTCAGAGGAAAACCGCCAGTGTGATGCCAATTGTAGTTAGTTAGTGCTATGAATGATGCACAGAGTAGGAACAAGATAGACATTGCATTTATATAGTACCTTTTCACATCTTCAGCACTTCCCAAAGCAGTTTACGCCCCATGGATTATTTTTGAAGTGCAGTCACTCGGGTAGAATCTGCACCAGCACCCTTTCTCCCGACATTCAACAATGTTCTGTTGAAGTTACAGCAGGCAATCGTGGGAACTCTTGTACAAGTTTCAGGTGACTGCTATGTAGGCCAACATAGCAGTCAACCTGTGTACAGCAAAGCACTACAAACCACAAATGAAGGAGAAGATGTATTTTTGGTGGTGTAGGTTGAGGGAAGAAAGTTGGCAAAGAAAACTGTCTGCTCTTCTTCAAATGGCGTTGTGGGATCTGCTACTTGAACTACCTGGTAGGGCCTTGGTTTAGTATCTTATCCAAAAGCAGCACTCCCTCAGCAGTGCCAGGCGAGCTTACATGCTTAAGGCAACAGTGAGCCTTAGACCCAGAAGCTACTGACTTAAAGGCAAGAGTATTACCTAACTGAGCCAAGCTTATACTAAAATAAGATCGCTGAAAGCCACTATTTATAGGACTTTTATATCCAGCAGAGAAGAGGTTTTCACCCCATTGGTCCAAGCTGGATTTGAACCCAGGTATCAGAGATCAAAGGATAATGTGTTAACACACCATACCAGCTGATCCTCCAAACCACTCACTTCTCCATAACAGAGAACAAAACTTTTTACTTCTAATTGGCTAGGCTTCCTTCGTAAAGGCTGTTCCCAGAATTAGATATTTCCTTCTTGTCCAATTAGCTGTCCTGTCCTCACTCACAACCAGTATCCATCATTCTCCAATCCTTTAAAGCAACCGTGTGCCTTTTGTTGAGAACATAAGAAATAGGAGCAGGAGTAGGCCATTCGGCCCCTCGAGCATGCTCCACCATTCAATAAGATCATGGCTGATCTTCGACCTCAACTCTACTTTCCTGCCCTATCCCCATATGACTTGATTCCCCTAATGTACAAAAATCTATTGATCTCAATGACTGAGCATTCACAGCCCTCTGGGGTAGAGAATTCCAAAGATTCACAAAGTGAAGAAATGTCTCCTCATCTGAGTCTTAAATGGCCGACCATTTTTCTTGAGACTGTGCCCCCTAGTTCTGGAACTCTCCAGCCAGGAGAAACAGCCCCTCAGCATCTACCCAGTCAACTCCCCTCAGTACCTTATATGTTTCAATGAGATCAGCTTTGATTCTTCAGAGCGTATAGGCCCAACATACTCAATCTCTCCTCAGAGGACAACCCTCTCATCCCAGAAATCAATCTAGTGCACCCTCTCTAAGGCAAGTATATTCTTCCTTGGGTAAGGAGACCACAGTACTTCAGGCGTTGTCTCACCAAAGCCCTGTATAATTGCAAGAAGACTTCCCGGAGTAGAAATTCGGCTCGAGTGGTCGTGCAAAACATGCGGCATCGGATCGGCCAACCATTATAAGGATCACCTGATATTTAATTCCATTGGCTGCAACGGAATTAAACATCAGGCACTGCGTATACGGGCGGCTGATCTGAGACGGCCCGCTATGCCCCACCGCTGGAGACGGATTTCTACCCCGTTTACTCCTATACTTCAACCCACTTGCAATAAAGGCTAACATAGGTAATTAGAATTTAATTTAGCTTGTTGCAATCCTGCATTTGAGAAGGTGTAGATGGGGTAGTTTTCTTTTCAAAAATAATTGCAACAATTTTCAGCAACATTTTGTTTGGTAAAACTTAACATCTTGAAAGGAGAATCTTAATATTTTTAAAGGTGTAGGGGGTGGTGGGTCTGTCAGCTTGCCTTCCTGACCAGAGTGGTTTCGAGTCGCTCCCAGTACTTGGTTCTCAACCTTGGATTTATTAATCAGGGTGTGATAAAGTGCAGCAGACAACTGTATTGTACAAAGAAGGTTTGGGTTTTATTCAAGAAAGCAAATAACACAAATACACTCCAATAAAACTGTAAAATCTTACAAAAAGATTCTAAACAATGGGGAATACTTTATTACAGGTAATAAACACAACAGAAATACCTCCCACCTTCCACTTATTCTCTAACTAGGTCAAACTCTAGGGCTCCAGGGATTCATGCTCACCAGATCCTTCCTTTGTCAGCTCGGGCTGTTTCGTGGTTTTGGGGTTCTTTGGTTATAGCCGATTTGTCTTGCCATACCCTGCATATGGTAGAAGATCTCTGCTGCGTATTGAAGCCAGTTGGGGTGAGTCCGCTGATGCGGTTAGACGTATTTTGGATTTATCTCTGGTGAGTACCCAATTTCCTTTATTAGCAATAGGGTTTTAAGTACCTTTGGTCATTTTTACCCGCTGAATAGTCTAGACACAAATTGTAGAGTGGAAAACTTGCGTGGGCTCCGGTTTTATTATGGTTGATTTTCCTGGTTGGTTTCGTCGGTCGCGGTGGTCCGATTGATGGCTGTTACCAAGTCAGTTAGTATTGATGTTTCACTGATTGGTTTTTGAAGTTCTTTTCTCCGATGTCGCGATGTTTCTTCCTGTGTTTTCTCGCCGTGTGCTCTCGATCTTGATGTTGTTCTGAAGTGATGGTCAGAAATAGTTTTCTTTTGGCACGATAGGCCCTCAGTTATACTCTGAGAGGCTGTTTAATCTTCGCGCCAAATCTAACGTTTCTTTTGTTTAAGTTTTGCTGCCCATTGATTTTAAGTGGTTTTCTTTGTATAAGTTTTGGCGGGCTAGCTAATTAAAACTTGATTAAATGTTTTAATCTGGCGTTGATAGATTTTGGGATCGCGATACTCCTTATTTATGAGCTGATGAACTCTTGTCCATTGTAATAGCACTGCTTTGGCTTCGGGAAGTCTGGGCTGAGCCAGATATTTTTATGCATGTTGAAAAGGTGTTGGAATATGTATGTGATATTTGGGTCCTGTGGGTGGGGTGGATAATGTTTCTTCCATGGTCGATTGTTTAAATGCTAATGTTTTCTGGGAGCCTGACTATGGTTAAACAGCTCCCCCAGACAAACTGATTAGCTACAATATCTGAATACTAAAGGTAAAGGTTGATACCACCCCTCTGTCTCTGCAGCTTTTCCCCACAAGCCCAATAATGCCTTTTAAAATCCCAAACTTAGTTAAGACTCATAGATTTCTTCCATATGCATTTTAGGATCCCAAACTTTCTGTTTAATAAGCCCAAATTGAATTTTCTTTTCAGTGAGTCCAAACACTGGGGGGTTTCCATGAATTTTGAAATCTTACAAAGGCAAGATAGCTGATGTTCACATCCAGATCTTCTTGGCTTGGATTTTTGGTTCAGTTTATTGTATTTTTACACACGTTTAGCTTAAAATTGTGCCAATGGTTTAATCACAATGTATTGTTCATAGCTGTAAGGCGATTTGAGATGTCCGGCGGTAGTGAAAGGCGTTATATAAATGCAAGTCTTTCTTTTTATAACTTGTGTAGTAAAAGTTTAAGCACTTATCTGGAAAAACTGTCTACTGCCTCTATATCAAAATGTTGAACATTACTATGTTGCAGAGTTTTTGTCAAATGCAATTTTAATGGACCATGAATTTATTAAACTATATATAAAAAAAATCAATGGATGGAGAGTGATGTTTTGTATTCGGCTTTTAGTCTTTCATGATGCTTTTCATGTGATACCATTGATATTATGTCACATATTAATGCATTTTATGTCACACTGTCAGCATTCAAAGCAGAAGACAACAGTTTATACATAATTTGTAAATGGTCATTTTATATAAGCCTTTGAAAAGAAAATAATTTAAGAGATGCATAAAACATGCCTAAAAGGCGAACTGAGTTTGGGACCTTCCATTACGGGTAAACCTCTTGAATTTAAAAACTTTTTGTTCCCTGTTTATTGGAGAAAAAAATAATTTGTGCTGGAAATACATTCCATTTGTGTGGTTACGGTACATTTTTGAAATGCTAAATAAAAGAATATCATAAAAGACTGGTACAGGTTGAACCTCCCTTATACGGCACCCTCGGGACCTGGCCTATCCCGAACGAGGGATTTTGCCGGATGAGGGGTGGTCACGTATTTGGGTGGACTGCACCTTTAAGTGCCGTTGCTGGGGTAAGTATGTGTGCGCACTGATTGGCTAGACCGACAGTCAGGGGGTCTCAAAGAGTAAGCGGGCCCCGAAGAGCAGGCGGGCTGGTGGGCCTCAAAGAGTTGGTGGGCCCCGGCGGGCATCGACGAGTCGGTCCGACCCCCGGAGGGAGCGCTGTGGGGAGGAGCGGCCGGCCCAAGGAATGTGGCTGCAGGAGTTCTAGCAGGGCGACGAGGAGGAGGCAGCCGATTGAGGAGAAAGATTATATTGGTGAGTAGGATTTTGATGGTCGCGTTCTGCGCATGTACCACCCACCGGCCGGGAATGGTCCTGGACGAGGGGTGGTGCCGGATAAGGGAGTCCCGGATAAGAGAGGTTCAACCTGTACCAGCAAAAGTGACCATGAAGCTGTCGGAGTGTCGTAAAAACCCAACTGGTTCACTAATGCAGTTTAGGGAAGGAAATCTTCTGTCCTTACCTGGTCAGGCCTATAATAAGTCCAGTCCCACACAAACATGGTTGCCTCTTAACTGCCCTCTGAAATGCCCTAGCAAGCCACTCAGTTGTACAAGGGCAACTAGAAAGAAGCAATAAATGCCAGTCTTATCAGTGACGCCCATATCCTGACACTGAATACATTAAAAAACTCCTTCATCATTAGTACAACAGGCCCTACTTTCAAATATTAGATCAGGTTACAGCACACATGTATAGGAGTCATGCACATAGGAAAATAGGAACATGCGTAGGCCATTCAGCCCCTCAAATCTGCTTCGCGATTCAATAGAATCATGGCAGAGCGGTATCCGAACTCCATCCACCCGCCTGGGCTTCATATCCCTAAACAGACTTGGCTAGCGAAAATCTATCAATCTCAGATTTAAAATGATCAATTGAGCTAGCATCTATTACATTTTGTGGGAGAGAGTTTCACAGTTCTACCACCCATAGAGCAACAACAACAACTTGTATTTATATAGCGCCTTTAATGCAATAAAATGTTCCAAGGCACTTCAGAGGAGAGTTATAAGATTAAGAAAAAAAAAATTGATGGCGAGCCACATAAGAAGAAATTACAGCGATGACCAAAAGCTTGGTCAAAGAGGTAGGTTTTAAGGAGCGTCTTAAAGGAGGGAAGAAAGGTAGAGGGGCGGGAGGGAGTTCCAGACCATAGGGCCCAGGCAGCCGATGATTGAGCGTATATAATCAGGGATGCTCAATCGGGCAGAATTTGAGGAGTGCAGAGATCTCGAGGGGTTGTGAGGCCAAAGGAGATTACAGAAGATTATAAGAACATAAGAAATAGGAGCAGAAGTAAGCCATACTGCCCCTTGAGCTTGCTCCGCCATTTAATACGATCATGGCTGATCTGATCATGGACTCGGGTCCACTTCCCTGCCCGCTCCCCATAACCTCTTATTCCCTTAACATTTAAGAAACTGTCTATTTCTGGCTTAAAATTATTCAATGTCCCAGCTTCCACAGCTCTCTGAGGCAGTGAATTCTACAGATTTGCAACCCCCTGAGAGAAGAAATTTTTCCTCATCTCAGTAATAAATGGGTGGCCCCTTATTCTAAGAATATGCCCCCTCTTTCTAGTTTCCCCAATCAGTGGAAACATCCTCTTCGCATCCATCTTGTCAAGCCCCCTCATAATCTTATATGTTTCGATAAGATCACCTCTCATTCTTCTGAATTCCAATGAGTAGAGGCCCAACCTGCTCAACCTTTCCTCATAAGTCAACCCCCTCATCTTCAGAATCAATCTAGTGAACCATCTCTGTACTGCCTTGAAATCAAATATATCCTTTCATAAATATGGAAACCAAAACTGCATGCAGTATTCCAGGTGTGGCCTCGTCAATACCTTATATAGCTGTAGCAAGACTTCCCTGCTTTTATACTCCATCCCCTTTGCAATAAAGGCCAAGATTTTATTGGCCTTCCTGATCACTTGCTGTACCTGCATACTAACCTTTTGTGTTTCATGCACAAGTACTCCCAGGTCCCGCTGTACTGCAGCACTTTGCAATCTTTCTCCATTTAAATAATAACTTGCTCTTTGATTTTTTCTTCCAAAGAGCATGACCTCACACTTTCCAACATTATACTCCATCTGCCAAATTTTTGCCCACTTACTTAGTCTGTCAATGTCTTTTTAAAGATTTTTTTGTGTCCTCCTCAGATATTGCTTTTCCTCCCATCTTTGTATCGTCAGCAAACTTGGCTACGTTACACTCAGTCCCTTCTTCCAAGTCATTAATATAGATTATAAAATGGTTGGGGTCCCAGCACCGATCCCTGCGGCACCCCACTAGTTAGTGGTTGTCAACCCGAGAAGAAACCATTTATCCCGACTCTCTGTTTTCTGTTAGTTAGCCAATCTCTATCCATGCTAATATATTACCCCCAACTTTTATCTTGTGCAGTAACCTTTTATGTGGCACCTTGTCAAATGCCTTCTGGAAGTCCAAATACACCACATCCACTGGTTCCCCTTTATCCCCCTTTATGTGACAAAATGTGTCCTAACTTTTTTCCTGAAAGGCCTGGCTCTGATTTTAAGGTTATCTTCCCTTGTCCTAGATTCCCCGACAAGCAGAGAAAGTTTCTCTCTATCTACCTTATCAATTCCATTCAACATCATAAAATTTCAATCAAATCACCCCTCAACCACCAATATATTTCAGAAAATAGAAGCAAAGTTTTACGTAATCTCACCTCATAATTTAACCCAACAGTATTAGAAGTGAGTGAATGATCACCTTTTACTTAGTGTGCTTATTATTTTAAGTATTTAGAGTTGTCAGAAAAGTGAAAATTATTTGCTGCCATATTGAAAAAGCAATTTACATGATTATTTCATCCTTGCAAGTAAAGTAGTGATTCACTGCATAAATATGACTTTGTAACTTGCTACTGTGAAGCACATATATGGGTCACTGACTCTCCAGCAGAAGTATCCCAGTTTGGTCTGAGACTATCAATATAACTTTCATTTTATATTATCCATTATTAAAAATGACATAGATGTATTTAGGGCAGGGTAAAAGACAAGGTACAAAACTACCCATAATTGATGTCTCAACAACAACTTGCATTTGTATCGTACATCTCCTGTCGGAAAATGTCCCAAGAGCAAGGGAGGATTAGACTCAAATCTGACCCAAATCTTTATCAGATAGAGAGGTTTTAAGGAACAAATAATGTATAAACTGTGGGCAGAACTTTCACCTTCGGCAGTGATACACTCATAATAAATGGTCAGGCTGAGTACTGTGTGTAATGAGCAAGTGTGACCTTAGCTCCTTTATTATAGTTCCAGAGTGCAGGTACCTTGTGGGTGGCCTGCTTATATACTGTGCTCCCAAGGGATGCTGTGATCCCTTGGGACTCCAAAAGGTAGGCCCTTTGGTGGTCAAGTGTGATGCAGGTTACAAGGGGTTAAATACATAACATCACTCCCCCGTGAAGTCAACAATACACTTATTTACAAGGTGAGACGATCTGGGACTTTGCACTCCCTTGTTGATCGTCTCAGTACAAATGCGGGTGTGGGTGAGTTGGTCAGTTCTTCATTGGGTTGCTGGGGATGATGAGTTCAGTTTCGTGGTCAGCTGTGATGTCAGTTGCCACTTGTGTGTGTGTTGGAAGGTCAAAGTTGGTGGTGTCCTCTTCAGGTTGTTCGTAGCTGTTGGTAAACCGCAATTTAATTTAGTCCAATTGTTTTCTGTGCGTTTGTCCATTGATCAGTTTGACCTGAAATACCCTACTCCCCTTTTTGGCTGTGACCGTACCAGCAAGCCATTTGGGACCACGTCCATAATTGAGCACAAACACAGGATCATTGATCTCAATATCGCGTGACAAGTTTGCGCGGTCATGGTACACACTTTGTTGATGCCGCTTGTCCTCCATGTGATCATGTAGATCAGGGTGGACCAGAGCCTTGTTTTAAGCGCCCTTTTCATGAGCAGCTCAGTTGGGGGAATCCCGGTGAGTGAGTGGGGTCTGGTGCAGTAGCTGAGCAGTACTCGGGACAACCGGGTCTGCAGGGAGCCTTCCGACACGTGTTTCAAGCTTTGCTTGATGGTCTGAACTGCCCGTTCTGCCTGGCCGTTGGATGCGGGCTTGAACGGGGCAGATGTGACATGTTTGATCCCATTGAGGGTCATGAATTCTTTGAATTCCGCACTGGTGAAGCACGGCCCATTGTCGCTGACTAAGACATCAGGCAGGCCGTGCGTGGCAAACATAGCTCGTAGACTTTCAATGGTGGCCGTGGATGTGCTTACAGACATTATTGCACATTCAATTCACTTTGAGTAAGTGCCCACGACAACCAAAAACATTTTGCCTAGGAATGAGCCCGCATAGTCTACATGGATCCGCGACCACAGTTTGGATGGCCAGGACCACAAACTTAGCGATGCCTCTCTGGGTGCATTGCTCAACTGAGAGCAAGTGTTGCACTGGCGCACACATGACTCTAAATCTGAGTCGATGCCAGGCCACCACATGTGGGATCTGGCCATGGCTTTCATCATCACGATGCCTGGGTGGGTGCTGTGCAGTTCGCAAATGAATGTGTCTCTGCCTTTCTTGGGCAAGAGTACGCGATTGCCCCACAAAAGACAGTCCACCTGCAGGGACAGCTCAGCTTTGCGTCTGTGGAGCGGCTTAATCGCTTCCTGCATCTCCACTGGGACACTGAACCAGCTCCTATGGGGGACACAGTTTTTTTTACCAGGGACAGTAAAGGATCCTGGCTGGTCCAGGCGGGCTGTAACGGGGGATTTCTCGTTCTCAAATACCTCCATGACCATGAGCAAGTCCACTGGCTGTGCCATTTCCATCCCGGTGGTGGGCAATGGTAGTCGACTGAGAGCCTCTACGCAGTTCTCTGTGCCCGGTCTGTGACGGATTACATAGTTGTATGCCGACAGCGTGAGCGCCGATCTTTGGATGCAGGCAGAGGCATTGGTAATAATCTCTTTGCTCTCCGAGAATAGCGATATGAGCAGCTTGTGGTCAGTTTCAAGCTCGAACGTGAGCCCAAAGAAGTACTGGTGCATTTTTTTACCCCGTAAATGCACGTCAGAGCCTCTTTTTCAACCATGCTGCAGGCTCTTTCAGCCTTGGACAAGCTCCTGGATGCATGTGCAACTGGTTGCAGAATTCCTGATTCATTAGCCTGTTGTAACACACACCCGACCCCATATGACGACGCATCGCAAGCTAACACCAATCGTTTACATGGGTTATACAAGACAAGCAGTTTGTTAGAACACAATAAATTTCTGGCTTTCTTAAAGGCAGTCTCTTGTGATTTCCCCCATACCCAGTCGTCTCCCTTGCGCAGTAGCGTATGTAGGGGTTCGAGCAGGGTGCTTAACCCAGGTAGGAAATTACCAAAGTAGTTAAGGAGTCCCAAGAACGACCACAGCTCCATCATGTTCTGTGGTCGCGGTGCGTTCTTGATGGCCTCCGTCTTGGTGTCGGTGGGTCTGATGCTGTCCGCTGCCATTCTTCTTCCTAAGAATTCGACGTCCTGTGCCAGGAAAACACACTTCGAGCGTTTCAAACTGAGCCCCACGCGATCCAACCGACTAAGAACCTCCTCCAGATTCTTCAAGTGCTCCCTGGTGTCCCGACCTGTAACCAGTATGTCGTCCTGGAAGACTACAGTGCAAGGAACCGACTTTAGCAGGCTCTCCATGTTCCGCTGGAAGATCGCTGTGGCCGACCGAATCCCGAACGGGCACCGGTTGTAGATAAACAGACCTTTGTGCGTGTTGATGCAGGTGAGGCCTTTCGAAGATTCCTCCAGCTCCTGTGTCATGTAGGCCGAGGTCAGGTCCAGCTTGGTGAACGTCTTCCTTCCAGCCAGGGTTGCGAATAGGTTGTCTGCCTTGGGTAGCGGGTACTGGTCCTGCAGCGAAAAACGGTTAATCGTTACTTTATAGTCCCCGCAAATTCTAACCGTACCGACCTCCTTGAATACCGGAACAATCGGATTGGCCCAGTCATTGAGTTCCACTGGCACGATGATGCCTTCACGTTGCAGCCTGTCCAGCTCGATTTCCACTTTTTCATGCATCATGTACGGTACCGCCCAAGCCTTGTGGTGGATGGGTCATGTACCGCGAACCAAATAGATCTGCACTTTCGCCCCCGAGAAGCTTCCAATGCCTGGCTTAAATAACAAAGGGAATTTGCTTAGAACCTGGGTATATGCAGTGTCGTCGACGGACGAGAACGCTCGGATGTCGTCCCAATTCCAGCGGATTTTCCCCAGCCAGCTTCTGCCAAACAACGTGGGGCCATCCCCTGGCACAATCCACAGCGGGAGTTCGTGTACTGCTCCATCATAGGAGACTTTGACTTCTGCAATGCCAATTACAGGGATTAGTTCCTTTGTGTAAGTCCTTAGTTTGGTGTGAATGGGGCTGAGCTTGGGCCTGTGTGCCTTCTTTCCCCACAGCCTGTCAAAGGTCGTTTTACTCATTATAAACTGACTTGCCCCCGTGTCCAGCTCCATAGACACTGGAATACCGTTCAGTTCAACTTTCAACATTATTGTTAGGCATTTCTTCATGAACATGTGTATCCCATACACCTCTGCCTCCTCCGTATGAGTTTCCAATTCCATCTGATCCACTGTGGATCGATCTTCCTCTGCAATGTGGTGGTTTGCAGAGTTTGCAGCTCACCTGCACATTCGTTGGAGATGTCCCATTGTTCTGCAGCCATTGCATGCATAGTGCTTAAAGCGGCATTGATGGTGCCGATGATCACCTCCGCAGTGCCAACAAGGTGTTAACTGCCTCGTATTAACAGATGATGGCAGATACTGGGTCAATTGAGGTTGGGCCACAGCAGCCGGAGTGTACGTTCTGCCCTGTACATTTCTGCTCAAAACCGACGTTACTTTATGCACAGTACTGGCCGAAACTTCTTTGTTCTGCGAAATCTGCTTGGTGTTGTCGCTGGTGGACATAAATGCCTGGCTATCGTTATGGCTTTACTGAGATTCGGAGTTTCTACAGTCAACAATTTGCGAAGGATTGTCTAATGTCCGATGCCCAGTACAAAAAAGCCTCTGAGCATTTGTTCTAGGAATCCCTCAAACTCACAATGTCCTGCGAGGCGCCTTACTTCGGCGACATAGCTCGCCACTTCCTGGCCCTCCGATCATTGACACATGTAGAACCGATATCTCGCCATCAAAATGCTTTCCTTAGGATTTAGGTGCTCCCGGACCAGCGTACACAGTTCTTCGTAGGATTTCTCTGTTGGTTTAGCCGGGGCCAGGAGATTCTTCATGGGGACATAGGTTGTTGCCCCACAGACAGTTAGGAGGGTTGCCCTTCTTTTGGTTGCGTTCTAGTCCCCTTTGTAGGATTCACAAAATTCTGGGACCCCTACTCAATGGACATGTGTCTGGAATTTAAAAGGGAACTGTGTTAGACTTTTGCAGGAGAAATGTGGACAGAAATATCTCACTATTAGGCGCCTTTGGACTAAACTAGGGCCTTTTAGATTGAGTTTGGACATTTTAAATTGTATGCTGGGTCTGCATAGGGCTGCTAACCCACCTGGGAGGCAGGCCCCAGGGAGACATTAGTAGTCTAACAAAAGCCCATTTACCAGGGACCCAGATACATGCATATTTTAATAGTTCTTAAAATGGCTATACAGAAAAACCCTGGCATCAGCAAAACACACAATGAACAATATCAAGATGCTAATGCTTCTAACAGCATCATTCGAAAAACCCATCAACATCTTTGCAATCTTGTATCATACTAATGCTCAATCAGCCCACCAGAATTCTCACAAATGGATCACATTACATTTGATCAGCCTGCCAAAATCGCACAAAAGCAGTCATCAAAAATCAATTGTGCACCCGAGCTTTGGCGCGAAAGTTTGAGCAGCCTCTCAGGTATAACTGGGAGCTTGGGGGTGACTTTTGGGCTGTGGTAACTTTTGGGTTGTGGTGACTTTTGGGCTGTGGTAACTTTTGGGCTGTGGTGACTTTTGGGCTGTGGTGACTTTTGGGGCTGTGGTGACTTTTGGGCTGTGGTGACTTTTGGGCTGTGGTAACTTTTGGGTTGTGGTGACTTTTGGGCTGTGGTAACTTTTGGGCTGTGGTGACTTTTGGGCTGTGGTGACTTTTGGGGCTGTGGTGACTTTTGGGCTGTGGTGACTTTTGGGCTGTGGTAACTTTTGGGCTGTGGTAACTTTTGGGCTGTGGTGACTTTTGGGCTGAGGAAACACTTTTGAAGACACGCACCCGAGAACACTCTGGAAAAGCACTTAGATTCTGGGCTCTTCGACTCTGGCTTTGAAACATCTAACTTGACCCACGAGGTTACAGCAACGCAACAAGAAGAACCTAACAAGAAGCCTCGGAGTCACTGAAAAACCAACAATCATCCAGCGCTGACTCAAGGAAAAAAACTTATTTACCATCAAAACGTCGACCAGTGCTAATACCGAAGACACCGCAACCAGCCAAAGAATCCACAAGATTGAGGAGCGAGAAAGCAGTGTGCAACTGGTCTAAACTGTGGAGAACTCCTTTGGTGAGCATAGTCCCTGCAATTTCAGAGCCTAGCTTAGTTAGTGTAGTGATGGGAGGTGTTTTTTTTTACTGCATAACCTCTGTACCCGTGCGTATACGTTTTCCCTCTTTTTCTGTATATTTTGTTATATGCTATTAAGTTAATTAGTGTGGTGTGCTATTTTCTAAATAAAATATTTGTTCTTGCACCAAACAGTTGTCTGTCTACATCTATCACATCCCCTAAATAATTCCAAGCTCTAGAACCAGGGGGTGGGACAATTTGAACCGTCAAGGTCAGAAAAGGCTGACAAACCCACCACTCTCTTACACCTTCCAGCTCGTTGGCCATGAAGTATTGGTCAAGTCTCTCCACGAAGGCCTCCCAATCGTCCCCCTCTGAGAACTTCTCCAGGATGCCGACTGTTCTTTGCATTTTCGCGCGGTTGGTCGTTATCTCGTCGCCAATTGATACATTCATAATAAAAGATCAGACTTAGTACTGTGTGTAAAGAGCAAGTGTGACCTTAGCTCCTTTATTATAGCTCCAGAGTGCAGGTACCTCGTGGCTGGCCTGCTTACTGTGCTCCCAAGGGATGCTGGGATCCCTGGGGACTCCAACAGGTAGGCTCCCTGGTGGTCAGGTGTGATGCAGGTTACAAAGGGTTAAATACATAACAGGTAGGGGTGTAAACTGGAGGGTAGCAAGTCGAGCGGCTGTTATACAGCCTGCTGGATTTTCATTTCCAAAGTCAGTTCTTGTTCAACTGTTTTATGCTCGTAAAAAGGCTACAATGAGTTCCCTTACTACACCCCAAAGTGTCCAAAGAAAATGTTATCCAAACACTTCAATCATTAAGGAACAAGCCATTCCTTGAAACTTATCAGGCTGGGTTATCTATGTTTATTTTTTGAACTTTCAACTAATATTTGCACACATTAACTTCCTATCAATGGTAAGTTACGATGGAAAAGATCAGAATATGTAACATTACAGACTGGACAATAAATGAGCTTTCACCACAATGATCAAGCTGCAGACTGCGGAGCCTATTTGGATGAAGAGGAGGATAAGGAGAAGGTGGAGGAACTTGATGTGGAAATGGCACCAGAGACAGCACACATTGCTGCCTGGGATGACTTCATAATGGCACAATTTAGTTAGGTTGCAGCAGTGACCGCATAAGAACATAAGAACATAAGAAATAGGAGCAGGAGTAGGCCACCTGGTACTTCGAGCTTGCTCCATCATTTAATAAGATCATGGCTGATCTGATCATGGACTCAGCTCCACTTCCCTGCCCGCTCCCCATAAGCCTTTATTCCCTTATCGCTCAAAAATCTGTCTATCTCTGCCTTAAATATATTCAGTGATCCAGCCTCCACAACTCTCTGGGGCAGAGAATTCCACAGATTTACAACCCTCGAAGAAAATAAATTCCTCCTCATCTCAGGTTTAAATGGGCGGTCCCTTATTCTGAGACTATGGGCTAGATTTTACACTTTGGTGCAGATCGCCCAAAAATGGGCATTATTTCCGGCATGGGTGGTAAAAATGGGTTTTCAGATCGCCGGCTTCGCGCCCATTCTCAAAGCCCCTAGTCTCCATTTTAAAAATTGGGTGTTACCGCAAGTGATCTGAAATGGGTGTTAGCGTTAAATCTCTCTGACCTTCTGCTGTAAAGTGTCGCCATCCTTAGCAACAGCATGGCAACGCTCGATTCCCGCGATTCAGGAGATCAAGGGTCATCATTACATGTGCAAAAGAGGAGACATAGAGAGAGGGAGCTGAGAGGGAATGAAGAAGTGTGTGGGTGTGGTGTGGCTGCTTTGGGAGGAAGGAGGGGGAGTTTCGAGTTTTATAGCAAATTGTGCCAAAAAAATGAGTTGTTACCAGCCAGATATTTTCCCGAATTTGGTGCCTATAATGGAGGGAATGAAGGAGGCGACACAGCACGCTGTGGAGACTGACGCTGGCGAGAACAGAGAGCTGGGAGAGGAGCACATTGAAGGATGCAAATGAGAGGGGAGGTTCTCAGACAAGGCTAATGCCTCCTTCATGCAGGAGGTCCAGTCAAGCTGGGGTGATTTGACACAGGGAGGGCGTGGGACGCCCACCCCAAAGACCTACCAGAAGATATGGGCCGAGATAGCAGAGGTGGTCTTGTCGGCGACCAACGAGGTGCGTGAAGAGCAATGGAATGACCTTGTCGGACCCGCAAGAGTAAGTCTTACATTTATTTACATGTACTTATGTATTTATATAATTTGATTTGTAAGAATCAATAGATGCGAGGTCTTTCACTTTTACCGGGAATGTTGTACTCAAAGCCTGCGGTCACGGTGAACATCTAAAGAATGATAATTATCAAAATAATCATGATTACATCTGTTGGTTATGTATTATATCAGTCTCTGTCAGTCTCAAATCGCCTTTGCATTGGCTGTGCTCTGGGCTTAGCTCTATCTGGTTGACCCTTGTGGGTCGTTTCCATTTTGGGTGAGTAGGTGGTGTTTCGTTGGCAGTAGAGTTGCTGGTGGTTTCGGTTTGTGTGTCCATGACCACTCCATTCTCTCCCCCCCCCCCCCCCCACCCACATACAGATTGTGCCGTTGGCTCATTACATTCATATACATTCAAGTCCAAACCAAAAAAAACATTTGCATTTAAAGTGTTGCATTCGTGGTACACGCTTGGAATATTCTTGGGGTCAGTGCTGGGGTCAGTGCCGGTGCGTGAGGACAAACTAGTCCAGGACTGCTGGATGGTGTCCAGGTGGTGCCCTGTACTGGCCGTGGGAACCTGGTTGGCTCAAGTTGCCTGCTCTCGGGGCTTTTGCTGTTGCTCCTAGTGTCGGGCAGGTTCACAGATGCCTGTGACCTTCCTATCCTCTCCTTGTGCCCTGGGTCGCTGCTGCTCCCTGAGGGGCAGTCGTCTACCAGTGCCCAGGGAACTGCTGACTCGCTTGCCTGGGCATTATTTGGTTTGGGATCCTGGCTGGTTTGCTGTGAAGAAATGGTCGAGCCTCTCCACAAAGGCTTCCCAATCATCACCATCAGCGAACTGCTGCAATGTACCAAGGCTAGTCATTTTTGCGTGATGGTCTGTAATCTCGTCGCCAATTGTTATGTCTTCAGATGCTCTAATAATGACTCCATGAGACAGTGTGTTGTGCTTGAACTGTGGTGACCTTAGTCCATTTAATATAACTCCAGAGTGAGGATCACACATGGTGGCCTGCCTTTTACACTAAGCTTGGCACACCTGTACAGGTAACCTACAAGTTTCCCACTGTGGTGCCCTCTGGTGGCACACGTTGTAATAGTATAAGCAGTAACCATGTAGGATACATGACAACCTCCTCCTCAGATTGGGCACATAATGCTGTGGATTAGATGTTGTGCCATTTGCACTCTGCAGCATCTGCATAGTAATCGGCTGAGAAATGGCTGGCCCCATTCCAATAAATGTATAATGCCGATTGTTCACAAGCAATAAATTTCCACACTAAAAGACACCGACAGTAAAACCCAATCATCCACAGTATGAAAAGAGGTCTGTTCAGATAGTCACTTCTCCTGAGAAGAACTCCAGAGTCAATCCAAACTCCCCCGAAGTGGAAGCAGCTTTTTCAATGAAGCGACCTTCGATTTGCAAAATGGCATCCACATCGCTGTGATTAGTTCAGAACAGTTCAACTTTTTTAGAGCGGTGTTTTCGGCAAGCAATATTGTGGGCGAGATGTGTGCGAGATGCTGAAAGTGACGCTGGCCGATATACTGTGCGCTAGTTTCGGCAAATGTGATCTTTACGACAAAAAAAAGTAGGCAGTAGGTATTATTGAATCTCGGCGTTAATTACATGCAGAAAGTAACGCTGGGTGATATTATGGGCATTGGTTTCGCTCATTCTAATGATTCCGCCGAAGAAAAGTGGCTGGGCGGTATTATTTTTTTCCTGGCGTTATGTACATGGCGAAAGTAACGCTCGGCAATAAGTGTCCAAAAAATGGGCATCAGTTTCCATTTTGTGGTTAAATGGGCGATATCTGGGCGTTACACCTCATTTCAGCGTTGAAATGGACATTAAGTGGGCGTTATGCATGCAAAAATAATGGAAAATCTAGCTCATGGTCCCCTAGTTTTAGTTTCCCTTTCTGCATCCACCTTGTCGAGCCCCCTCATTATCTTATATGTTTCGATAAGATCATCTCTCATTTTTCTGAACTCCAATGAGTATAGGCCCAACCTAATCAACCTATCTTCATAAGTCAACCCCCTCATCTCCGGAATCAACCTAGTGAACCTTCGCTGAACAGCGTCCAATGCAACTATATCCTTCCTTAAATACGGAGATTAAAACTGTACGCAGCACTCCAGGTGTGGCCTCACCAATACCCTGTACAGTTGTAGCAGGACCTCTCTGCTTTTATACTCCATCCCCCTTGCAATAAAGGCCAACATTCCATTTGCCTTCCTGATTACTTGCTAGCACCCAGATGCTGAACCAACTCCTTCCCCCCGCGCCCCCCCCCCCTCACCCACTCCCCCGCCCATGCCCCTGCAACCACAACTCAGCTCTAAAATGACCAAGCCATTCCTGTCACACACATCTGTTACTCGCAGTTAAACCATTTCTTAGCATTCATTCCAACTGACAAAGCCACTTGCCAGGGAGCAGGCAAACACTGACAATATGGGGACATGGTGCAAAAAAATAATTTTATGTGCCTCCAAATAACATAAATTGCTAAACACCCATGTGCATACCCTTGTGCATCTAGAATTCTTTCACCTTCCTCTTCCTACTGTTTCCACGAGGTACAACTCCTGTGGCTTCAGCAGAGCTGGAGACAGGCTGCTCACTTCCCTGCTCTGACTGCTCAGATGCTTTTGGCTGATCTTTTCTAGACTGCTCCATCTGCACCTGTGTAGCGGCATACTCCACCATTGGACCATGAGGCAGCATATGGGGCTCTGACTGGACAAGGAGTGGGAGGGGGGGGACGGGGTGACAACGGGGGAGAAGTGGAAGCACTTTGAGCAGAGACCCCACTTCCATGACCTCTTTCACCATCATCCCTCTCATGGTCCAGCCGCACTTCCCTGCGAGAAAGGAGCTGGAGAGCACTTGGCCATTCCTGGCCCCACATCAGTGGGGCCAGGAATGGCCAAGTCTAAGTTTACATCCCTCCTAGTTAAGTGTGCAAGCTGTTGGTGAGAGCAAGCATACACTCGTTTGAATGCCGCGTTTAGTGCTCCATGCAGGTGGCCACCCTTTCCATGGACTAACACAACATGGTCATGGCCTGCAACATCATGCCAGCCATGCTCCATTCTCCCTGCGAGCGAGCTCATCGCAGCTGGAAATCCTGGAGTGCCTCACGCATTTTTTGTTGCTCCTCCAGAATCATCCTCTTTGTCGATGGCCCCTGAGATCCAGCACCGTCGTCAAGCTGCGTAGAGCTTGGAGCATCCTGCACCCTCCAATGGGAACTCTCCATTGCTGTTCCTGTCTGTACCATCTGCTCTTGCTCACATGTGATATTTGAGACAGCAGGTGACAACACTGCTATCTGACTTACTGGTCCCACCGACGTGTGGTGTGCATGCGTCCTGTGATGATGCGCTCTCCGAGTCCGTGACCTCCTCTGAGGAGTCTTTTTCCTCCGCTGCCTGGACTGTCTCTGGATACTTGATGGGCCTGTGGGAGAGTAAAGACATGAATTAGAACTCTTATGATAAGAATGTTTTAAGTGGTCATTACGCACCTGATCATTTTTCACTGGCTGCTGATATCAAGTCAACATGAGTGACTGTTGCAAGCCATGTGGCTGTGTGATATTTTATTCTGTCACCAGGTAGCTGGGAGTTCCACGTCTCTCCATTTCCCACAGCCATCAACTCCGCTACTCCGCTCTTCCCCACCGCCTCCTCCTCTGCTGCAGTCAGTGTTGTTATGAAGGAAGGAGTCGGCAGCAGAGAATAAAGAGCGCGGGGGGCTGAGGCAGCGGGCCTGGAAGGAGTCATCAGCAGAGGCAGACACAAACTCGCCGAATCCCAAAAGAACAACAAAATCAAGGAGCTTTGTCACAGGTCAGTAGGTAGGCGATTGATGGGTGAATATTTGCGTTTTATTCTCTCTAATTTAAATAGATAAACTACTTAATATAACTAAAATAATCATGTGAATAAAGACTTTAACTAGGGAATAGGGAAGGAAAGGTAGGAGGTGGTGTGGCAGTATTGGTTAAGGAGAATGCTGCAGTGCTGGAGAGAGAGGATGTCATGGAGGGGTCAAGGACAGAATCTAAATGGCTAGAGTTAAAAAATAATAGAGGTGCCATTACACTACTCGGGGGCTGTAATTGCCCCTTTCCTTAAGGCCGGTTACCACCACCACAAATCTCTGGCCACGCTGTGGAATGGAATAGCCGCTGACTTTTGGTGGAATGGCCGCTGCTAGCTCAATTGCCCACCCGAGTTTTCCTGGTGGTGCCCCGATCCCACCTCCCCTCCATACCGCTCTGCTGCTGCTGATCTGTCTTAAGCGCGTCATCACCGTGCACACTGCCGATCTAACCCCTCCCCCACGGCAACATTCCTCTCTGAAAATCTTCGGCCCGCCTGGCAGTGCCAAAACAAGCTTTTTCCCGGTGGTCCAGTGAGGCTGTGGCCTCTGCAATGGCGGTGCAGCTGCCCTTAAAGGGGAGAGCTTAGTGCTGCTGCCGCAATGGTGACCTTTTTTTGTTGGCCCGACAATTATGACCCCGGGTTCGGTCGGGCTGCCAACGCGGTGACTCCACTCCACCCCCAACTGCTGCCCCTCAGTTGCTGTCACCGCCACGTCTTTGCCCCTCAGTTGTAATCACCGCCCCCATTATGACCGACTTACGGATCAAAACAAAAGAAAACAAAGAGCCAAATGTTGCTCAAGAGGCGACCTGAACCGCAGCTGCGGTAAAAACCAGTGAAAAAGGGTGGGAGCGCTCCATTTTGGGTGGGGGGCCGTTTCTTCCCCTAGGTGCATTATATAGACCACCAAATAGTGGGGAAGATATGGAGGCGCAGATTTGCAGAGAAATTGCAGAGGTTTGTAAGAACTATAGAGTACTAATAATGGGGGACTTCAACTAGCTTAGTAATAGTGAAAAATATAGACTGCGATAGTAATAGTGAAAAAGGCAGAAAGGGGAAGAATTTCTGAAGTGTGTTCAGGAGAACTTTCTTGATCATCATGTTTCCGGCCCAACAAGGGAGAAGGCATTGCTGGATCTGGTTCTGGGGAACGAGGTAGGTCAAATGGAGCAAGTATCAGTAAGTGAAGGTTTAGGGAACAGTGATCATAGCATCATAAGGTTTAGATTAGCTATGGTAAAGGACAGGGAGCAATCTAGAGTAAAAACATCTAACTGGGGAATGGCAAATTTCACTGGGATAAGAATGGATCTGACCCGGGTAAATTGTAATCAAACGGGCAAAACTGTAAAGAGGAAATAGTTCAGGTATAGTTGAGGTACATTCCAACTAGGGGGAAAGGCAGGGCAACTAAAGGCAGGGCTCCCTGGATGATGAAACAGATAGAGAATATGATGAAGCAGAAAAAGAGCACGTATGGCAGATGTCAGGTTGTTAATACATCTGAGAATCAGGCTATATATAGAAAGGTCAGAGGGGAAGTGAAAAAGGGAATAAGAGGGGCAAAGAGAAGTTGTGAGAATAGAATGGCAGCTGACGTAAAAGGTAATCCGAAAGTCTTCTATAGGCACATAAATAGTTAAAGGGTAGTAAGAGTAGGGGTGGGGCCGATTAGGGACCAAAAAGGAGACCTACACATGGAGGCAGAGGGTATGACTGAGGTACTAAATGAGTTCTTTGCATCTGTCTTTACCATGGAAGAGGATGCTGGTATAGACATAGTAAAGGAGGAGGTGATACTTGATAGGATAAAAATTGATAAAAAGGAGGTATTGGAAAGGATGGTTATACTTAAACTAGATAAATCACCAGGAGTGGTTGGGATGCATCCTAGGATGCTGAGGGAATTGAGGGAGGAAATCGTGGAGCTACTGGCCATAATATTCCAATCTTCCATAAATACAGAGGACTGGAGAATTGCAAATGTTACACCATTGTTCAAAACAGGGTGTAAAGATAAAACCAACAACAGTCAGTAGTGGGGAAGCTTTTGGAAACTATAATCAAGAACAAAATTAACAGTCATTTGGACAACTGTGGATTAATTAAGGAAAGCCAGCATGGATTTGTTAAAGGCAAATCGTGTTTAACCAACTTGATTGAGGTTTTTGATGAGTTAACAGAGAAGGTTGATTGGTGTAATACGGTTGATGTAGTATACATGTCACCAAGGTCCAGGTTGGTGATTGGAGTGCGGGCAGGTTTAGCAGGATCGGCGATAACGGGGCAAAGGAGCGATGAGAGTTTGTAGAGCGATGTGATTGGTGCCCAAGAGAGACGTAACAGAGGCGAGGGCCCGGGGCAGCACGGGCCAGCCCACACTGCGATTGTTATGTCTTTAGATGCTCTGATAATGACTCCTCGAGGCAATGTGTTGTACTTGAACTGTAGTGACCTTAGTCCTTTATTGGTAACTCCAGAGTGAGGATCACACATGGTGGCCTGCCTTTTATACTTGGCCAGGCACAGCTGTACAGGTAACTTACAAGTCTCCCACTGCAGTGCCCTCTGGTGGTACATCATATGTAATGGCACCAGCAGTAAACATATAGGATACATGACATCACTCTCCCCCAAGGCCTTAGTGCAAATCACCTTCCTGCATTGACTGTGCCCTGGGCTTAGCTCTATCTGGTTGACCCTTGGAGGGTTGTTTCCATATTGGGTGAATGGGTGGTATTTTGTTGGCAGTAGAGGTGCTGGTGGTTTCTGTTTGTGCGTCCATGGCCACTCCATTCTCTCCCACCCCTACCTACAGATTGTGCTGGGGGCTCATTACATTCATCTACATTCAAGTCCCAGAAAGAAAGAGTTGCATTTGCAGCATCACATTTGTGGTACCGTTGTGAGGCAAGTACGTTTGACTGGTGAGGTACTTACTTGATATACACTTGGAGTCAGTGCTGGGGTCAGCACCGGTGCGTGAGGACAAACTAGTACCAGAGCTGCTGGATGGTGTCCAGGTAGTCTGGTGGTGGCACGGTGCCCAGTACTGGCAGTGGGAAACCGGTTGGCTCGAGTTGCCTGCTCTCGGAGCTTTTGCCGTTGCTCTTAGCATCGGGCAGATTCACAGATGCCTGTGACCTCCCTGTCCAATCCTTGTGCCCTGGGTCACTGCTGCTCCCTGAGGAGCAGTCGTCTAGTGTGCACAGGGAACTGCTGACTCGCATGCCTGGGCATTATTTGGTTTGGGATCCATGCTGGTCCCGGTCCTATTTGGGAGAGCCGTTGCGGGTGACCCTTCGTTCCCGGGTATGGCCTTGGTGGTGATAGGGTCTGGAGGCTGTGCCTTAGCACAGTTTGTTCTTTCAGGCTCATGGCAGTTGGTGCCATCGGGTGCCTGAGAGGTGGAGCCGATCGGGGGCAGGGTATCGATACCGGTGCCGTTGCCCTCCTGAGATCGTTTGCTCTGCAGCTTGTATGTATTGGCTGCTTGTGGCCACACTCCATGGTGCATAACTCTGATCCCAGGGATGCAGGCTACTGCATTGGGTAGCTCGCTGGCTTCTGATGAGTTTCTGCCCGCTGCATTGACTAAATGCAGTTGAAATCCTACATCGCACAATGTTTCATTACTCATTGTAAATAACCTGTAGCTCCGATCGCGATCGCGCGACTTTTCTTTGCTTATTGCATGTACACAACTCTGATCATCAATTGCACATTTTACATCTCACAGTTGGTCTTACATTGATTGAGAGTGTGGAACTGCCCCTTTCAGTGTGGTGGGTTGCAGGCCTCCTTTAAGGGAGCCTTGCTATCTTTACCCCAATCCTCTTCGTCGTTTGGTGCCATGTGTTGCATCAGCGCTGCACCTGGTGGTCTGGCCACCGACATCTTTTTCTTCAGCGCTCCACCTCGTGATTTGGGCGCCACCTTTCCTCCATCCACAATGTCGACTGCGGTGATCCTCTTCTCCCCGGGTTCAGCCACCGAAGCTGGGAAGTCGCCTCTGGATCCGATTTTCTTCCTCCGGAGTTTTGCCACTGGAGCCTGGAAGGTGCGTTCGGGTCGTCTCAGCTGGATCATCTCCACGCAGTCGCGCTGGGTGGTCTGTGCCTCGGGTGCTGTGCTGGTCTGCTCTCTGGTGCCGGGTCCACCCTCAGGTGGGGGTTTGCTTTGCCTCTGAGCGCAGAGGACGTCGATTGCTGGAGGGATGAAATCTTCCCAACTCCAATGGATCTTCTCCAACCACCTTCTTCCGAGTAGCCTCGGTCCATCACCTGCAACAATCCACAGAGGTAACTTGTGCACCGCGCCATCATGGAGTACCTTTACATCTGCACTACCAACAACTGGGATAAGTTCATTGGTGTAGGTGCGCAGCTTTGCCTGAACCGGTACCAACTTGGGTCGTTCAGTTTGATTGTCCCATAGCCTCTCAAAGGCGTCTTGATTCATTACTGACTGGCTCACCCCCGTGTCCACATCCATGAAGACTGGAATGCCATTTATCTCGACTTCCATCCTCAATGGAGAACACTCGGTGGTGCAGGTAAACATGCCACATACCTCATCGTGGGGCTGAGCTGCCTCTCTGTCTATCGTTTCATAATTCGTGCTGGATTCATGGCCATCTGCAGACTCTTCATCAACTCAGTGAGTCATGTTTCTTTTACACATTCGCTGGAGGTGGCCCTTTGTGCTGCAGCCTTTACACACATAGTCTTTAAAGTAGCACTAGTGAGCCCTGTGATTCCCTCCACAACGCCAGCATGGGGCTACTCGGTTAGCTCCCCTCGGCGGAGTCTGAGTTAAAGGACTCGGGGACCTGTTCTCTCTTCCCTGAGAAGATTCACGTTCTACAGTCCAGCCTCTAAATGGCGCCATTCTGTGCACAGTACATGCTGGGTTTGATTCTGAGGATGAGTCATCCGCCTGGAGCCGCAGGTCGAGGTCATGAATGCCTGGCTCACGGAGATGGCCTTCTGCAGTGTGACTGTGGTATCCGCAGACAGTAGCTTATGAAGAAGGCCCTCATGGCCGATTCCAATGACAAAGATATCCTGCAGCGCTTCGGTGAGGTGGTTGCCAGCCTCCTGAGGTCTGCAGCGTATTTCGCGATTTCCTGGCCTTTGGGCCGTCGTTGTGTATAAAACCGGTGTCTGGCTGTGAGGATGCTCTCTTTGGGCTTGAGTTGTTCTTGAATCAGCGTTACAAGCTCCTCGTACGTCTTGGTTGTTATCTTCGCTGATGCCAGTAAGTTCCTGACGAGGCCACAGACAGTGGGCCCACAACTGGTTAGCAGGATAGCTCTGCACTTATCAGCCAGTGTGGCCGGATTGTCGCCTGCCAGGTCGTTTGCTGTGAAAAAATGGTCAAGCCTCTCCACAAAGGTGTCCCAATCATCCCCATCGGCGAACCACTGCAACGTACTAAGGTTAGCCATTTTCGTGTGAAGGTCCGTAATCTCGTCGCCAATTGTTATGTCTTTAGATGCTCTGATAATGACTCCACAATGCAATGTGTTGTACTTGAACTGTGAAGTCCTTAGTCCATTTAATGTAACTCCAGAGTGAGGAACACACATTGTGGCCTACCTTTTTTTACTATGCCAGTCACACCTGTACAGGTAACTTACAAGTCTCCCACTGCAATGCCCTCTGGTGGTACATCATATGTAATGGTACCAGTAGTAAACATGTAGGATACATAACAGCGATATGTGTGCGCACTAGGTCCGTGCAGCAGAGCTGGTCTTCAGTCGTCTTGGTTAATCCTTGCCACTGGACCAAGACCCAGCTCTATCAAGCCCGTGTGGTGGTTGGTGTGCAACAGCCACCACATGTTAAAAAGTCCACGCACAGGCATCTTCCACCCTTCAACATGTAGTTCAGGACCTGGAATATTAGGTCCTTCTTTAAATCACCTGTGAACTCATCTCTTTTTGGTGTGGAAGCAAGTCATCCTCGCTTCGAGGGACCGCCAAAGAAGAGAAGAAGAAGTGTACATGGATTTCCAAATGGCATTCCACAAAGTGCTACAAAATAGGCTTGCCAGCAAAGTTGAAGCCCATGGAATAAAAGGGATAGTAGCAGCATGGATACGGAACTGGCTAAGTGATAGGAAACAGAGAGAAGTGGTGAACGGTTGTTTTTCGGACTGGAGGAAGGTATACAGTGGTGTTCCCCAGGGGTCGGTTCTAGGACCACTGCTTTTCTTGATATATATTAATGACTTGGACTTGGGTGTCCAGGGCACAATTTCAAAATTTGCAGATAACACAAATCTTGGAAGTATAGTGAACAGTGAGGAGGATAGTGATTGACTTAGACAAGCTGGTGGAATAGGTGGACATGTGGCAGATAAAATTTAATGCAGGAAATTGCGAGGTGATATATTTTGGGAGGAAGAGGCAATATAAACTAACGGCTACAATTCTAAAGGGGGTGCATGAACAGAGAGATAACTTAGACATAGAACATAGAAAATAGGAGCAGCGTTTGGCCCTTCGTGTCTGCACCGCCATTCAATATGATCATGGTTGATCCTCAATTTCAACACCATATTCCCACTTTTTCCCCATACCCATTGATGCCTTTTGTTTCTAGAAATCTATCTATCTCCTTCTTAAATATATTCAGTGACTTGGCCTCCACAGCCTTCTGTGGTAGAGAATTCCACAAGTTCACCACCCTCTGAGTGAAAAAATTTCTCCTCATCTCGGTCCTAAATTTCCTACCCCGTATACTGAGACTGTGACCCCTTGTTCTAGACTTCCCAGCCAGGGGAAACATCCTCCCCGCATCCAGTTTATCAAACCCAGTTAAAATGTTATACGTTTCAATGAGATCCTCTCTCATTCTTCTAAACTCTAGTGAGTATAGGCCTAGCCAACCAAATCTCTCCTCATACGACAGTCCTGCCATCCCAGTCTGGTGAACCTTCGCTGCACTCCCTCTAAGGCATGTATATCTTTTCTTAGGTAAGGAGACCAAAACTGCACACAATACTCCAGGTGCGGTCTCACCAAGGCCCTGTATAACTGTATTAAGACATCCTTGCTCCTGAACTCAAATCCTCTTGCAATGAAGGCCAACATACCATTTGCCTTCCTAACTGTTTGTTGAACATGCATGTTTGCTTTCAATGACTGGTGTACAAGGACAGCCAGGTCCCTCTGAACATCGACACTTCCCAAGCCATCACCATTTAAATAATACTTTGTCCTTATGTTTTTCCTACCAAAGTGGATAACTTCACATTTATCCACGTTATACTGCATCTGCCATGTGTTTGCCCACTCACTCAACCTATCTAAATCACCTTGAAGCATCTTTGCATCCTTCTCACAACTCACAATCCCACCTAGTTTTCTGTCATCAGCAAACTTGGAAATATTAAATTTGGTTCCCTCATCCAAATCATTTATATATATTGTGAATAGCTGGGGCCCAAGCACTGATCCCTGTGGTACCCCACTAGTCACCGCCCGCCACCCCAAAAAAGACTTGTTTATTCCTACTCTCTGTTTCCTGTCATTTAACCAATTTTCAATCCATGCCAATACATTACCCCCAATTCTATATGCTTTAATTTTGCACACTAACCTCTTATGTGGGACTTTATCAAAGGCCTTCTGAAAATCCAAATACATTACATCCACTGGCTATATGTGCACAAATCATTGAAAAAGCATACGGGATACTGGGCTTCATAAATAGAGCACAGAGTACAAAAGCAAGGAAGTTATGGTGAATCTTTATAAAACACTGTTTTTGCCTCAACTGTATTGTGTCCAATTCTGGACACCGCACTTTAGGAAGGATGTAAAGGCCTTAGAGAGTGTGCAGAAAAGATTTATGAAAATGATTGCAGGGATGAGGGACTTCAGTTACGTGGATAGACTGGAGAAGCTGGGGTTGTTCTCCTTAGAGCAGAGAAGGTTGAGAGGAGATTTGATAGAGGTGTTCAAAATTATGAGGGTCTGGACAGAGTAGAGAGAGAGAAACTGTTCCCATTAGTGGAAGGGTCAAGAACCAGAGGGCACAGATTTAAGGTGATTGGCAGCAGAATCAAAGACGGCATGAGGAAATACTTTCTTAAACAGTGAGTGGTTAGGATCTGGAATGCACTGCCTGAAAGGACGGTGGAGGTAGACTCAGTCGTGGCTTTCAAAAGGGATTTGGATAAGTACCTGAAGGAAAAGAGTTTGCAGGGCTACGTTGAAAGGGCGGGGATGTGGGCGGTATTTTCGGCAATAGTGTATTTTTCGTCGTACAAGGCAGGCATCCCTAACAACGGCCGCTCTGCACATGCGCGATTTTTTTGTCTACATTTCACTTTACCCACGATTCGGGGGGGGTCAGGGGTCACCTGCGCATACGCAGAAGAGGAAGGGAGGGGCAGAGAGAGAGAGACACACACAGGCAGAGAGCAAGTGGAGAGTGGCTGAGCTGAATATTTGAAGATTTAAATGTTATAACCAATTTATAATACAGGTGGGAAGGAGGAAGAGGGCCAAGCGCTTTTCAGTTGAGGCCAAAGCTGCCTTGGTTCACGAGGTTGTAATGAGGTAGAGCCAATTAACCCAGGGTGGGTGTGGGGAAACCCACCACCCCAGTGTTTATTGACAAATATGGGCGGAGATTGATGAGGTGGTGTCATCAACTGGTCATGATTATCGGGAGCCGAGCCAGTGCTGTAAGCGCTGGAACGACCTCATTACATCTGCGTGAGTAAGTACTAACTTTAATAACTGTAATCGTGCACTGACTCATTACTTAAAATGTAAATCTGCCAGATTGTAATTAAGATGGTAAGCTGGGGAAGCTTGGTGTCACGCATCTTATTATATTGCTTTTCTGAACCTAGATGTATTCATCATGCATCAATTGCATCCTAACGGTATTAGCATATAACATTTAACATCTAACATTATGGGACATTGATGAAAAGCATTGGCAATGGCTAATTGTGGATGTCTATCTGTGTGTGCCGTACTAGTACCTGGGCAATTAGCCTATACCATGCTCTTGTCACCTTTGCAGAAAAAATTATCTTTCAATCGCGCTGAGCGTCGGTGCACGGGAGGAGGGCTGTCAGAGTTTGTTGAATTAACGGATCTCGAGGAGTGGGCTGCAATCCTCGTTGGGGTCCATAATCGCTATGCCACTCGTGGTGGTGCAGATTTGGTTGTAGTGGCAGGTAAGTCATGTATAACCCCCGGGTAATTTAATGTAATTTAATGCTATTTGAGTATAATATATGAATTATGTAATGTAATGTAATTAATGCTGGAATCGTGGAATATTATAATGTCATGCAGTTTCTGTACAATCTGTTCATGTTAATTAAATGTAATGTCGCTCGGTGATATCTAATGCAGTAGTGTTGCTCCTCCTACATACGCCTGCATAGCATAAGCATTCTCATGTCACCCTGGCTCTCCCCTCCTCTTCTACTAACCTCTCATATTATGTTTTCTAGCTGCTCAAGGGCATCGGAGACCTTTGGAGCCCCCTGGAGCATTGCCCGTACACCTGCAAGTGGTGCTCACCACCGAAGGGCAGACCACAGAGGGGGAGGATTGTCTGGATGAGCCTCAAGCCAGCTCATCAACTGAACCCGGGGACTCAAGGGTCCAATCTAACTGCGGCCACCTCTTCCTCAACCGAGGAAGTAGGGGGACCAAGCGGCTTGCAGTAGGGCATACCGAGTGGTCCATCACCTACGCCGAATCAGCGGAGATTGATTCGGCGAGGTAGGCATGCTCAATGACAGACAGATGTCAACCTGGACATGGTAGCACTGTCGAGGGCGAGCGTCGCCATTGGTCGAGAGCTCCTCCAGGTGATAGGTGGGTTAACCGGCAACATCGCCACGTTTCCAGCTCGTCAGTTGGAGAACATAGCGCAGCTGATTGCGGTGATGCGGCGAACCGCCGATTCCGTCGATGCCATGTGGCAAACGATGGACTCGGTATATGGCACTACCAAGATTCCCACCACCTATGCCGACAGCTACTGAGAGTCAGGAGGAAGCAAATGCTTCTGACTCTGGAGACGAGTCTTCGGATACCGATTCTTATCCAGGATAATAAGAAATGACTCTGCCACTGTCATCAACCGCGCCCCCCCCCCTCCCCACAGAAGCAGCGCTCGAGGTGCCCTGCTGCAAGATGCCTTGGAGTAAACGCGGGCAGGACCACGGGCAATGTTAGGGGGAAAGGGTGTGTAAAGGTCAGGGGGGGTAGATGCAGAGGAAAAGGTGGCCACAGGTAGAAATTTTGCCTGGTTTGGGGGGGCAGGGGGGAGGCGGTGTGGTGTTGTTGTTATCGTTATTTGAATTGCTATTAAAGAATTGTTGACTGTTGGGGGGCGGTTATGGGTGTTTCTATTCTGTTTAAATATTTTCAATATTTGTACCTGTTAATTGGTTGTTTAATTAAAATTGTGTTGCGTTTTTCCGTTTAATAATTATGTAATTATAAATTTCTAAAAAAGGTTTTTTCAATTTTGTTAAATTATAAAAGAATTTTATTACACTTACAATTCTTGTGCAGTGTCTTTTACAAACAGAAGGTGAACAATCAATACAAAGGTTGAAAACAATGGCCAGGCAAAGATGAGACATAACGTAACATAACTGTCACCAAAGTAACTTCAAGCAAAGTGTTCATTTATGAGCTGCTGACGCAACAGTTTTGTAGTTCCGTAACTACCACGGGGCTTCTCCTGTGGTGTAGGGTGGGGTGGGAGGGGGGAGGGGGGCTGGTGGTATGGGTTCATCGCCAGGCTAATTGTCCTCCTCGAGGTCCTTGTCCTCCTCTTCCTCCACCTCCTCCTACTCCTCCTCTTCCGCCTCTCCTCTCTCCTGAGGTGGACCGGCAGTCCCATTTGGCAATTGTTGTCCCCTCACGCTGGCTAAGTTGTGCAACATGCAGCACACCACAATGAACTCAGTGACCTGCTCAGGGTGTATTGTAGGCTGCCTCCAGAGTGGTCCAGGCATCTGAAGCGCTGCTTCAGCACTCCAATTGCCTTTTTGACGATATTGCATGTGGCTATATGACTTTGATTGTAGCGATGCTTGGCATCTGTCTGGGGTTGACGGAGGGGGATCAAGGGCCAGGTGGCGAGGCTGTATCCTTTGTCACCCAGCATCCAACCGTGACCTTGTGGCTGACTCTTAAAAAAGTTTGAGACAGTGCTCTCATGCAAGATGTGCGCATCATGAATGCTCCCTGAAAAATTGGCATTTACTGCCATGATTATTTGCTTGTGGTCGACAACGAGCTGCACGTTCAGGGAGTGGAATCCCTTCCGGTTACGGTAAACCTCTGACTCCTCTAAAGGTGCTCACATGGCAATGTGTGTACAGTCAGTATGCGCCCTGGACCTAGGGGAAGTTTGCTATTCTCGAGAAATCCAAAGTCCTCTCACTCTGTGCCTCCCTGGTCATAGAGAAGTTTATAAAGTCCATCCTGCATGCATAAAGGGCTTCAGCCACCTGGCGAATGTAGCAATGTGTGGCGTACTGAGAGATGCAGCAAATGTCGCTTTCAGCTGAGACCTGAAAGGAGCCCGATGCATAGAAGGAAAGTGCCGCAGTAACCTTAACCTCAACGGGCAGTGCGGTCCTGATGGTGCTGGTAGGCTGCAGGTCTCCCTTAATGAGCTGGTATATCTCATTGATGACCTTTTTTCAGAAGTGCAGCCTTTTAACGCACGTTGTATTGTACAGGTGCAGGTATAACTGCTTAACCCCTGTAAATATGTTGGGTGTAAGGTCTCCACCTCTCTGATTAGGCACATAATGCTCTTCAATGACCCTTCTGCAGCATGTAAGTAGTCATCAATATTGGCTAAGAAATTACTGGCCCCGTTACTTTAAATGCACTGATCTGTCTTCAAAATTCTTGAATTGTCCTTAAACAATCACAAATGCACTTTAAATTGATCACAATGTGCTCAGATAATTTTCAAGATTTGAAAACACCCTCAAAATGCTCCCATCAACTTGAAGCAGCCTTTTCTTCAACTTCATCCAATGTAAAACATGGTGTCCATACTGCCTGGTGAATCTCATGTGAGTGCAGCTTTTTCTTAGCGTTTTTTTGGGCGGGCAGTAAGTTAAGCGGTATTTGGGCGAATTGCCGAATTTAGCGCTCGCCGATAATTTGGTCGGTAGTTTCTATGATAAACAGTCTTTTGGGCGGTACCCGAGCAATGACGTCAGATTTCATTAAAAAAAAAATGGGTGGGTGGTTTCACTCATTGCCAGCGGTAATTAACTGCCCAATTTACCGCCGGCGGTATATGGGCGGTAAATGGGCGGTAGTTTCCATTTATACACTGTTTTGGGTGATAACGTGCTTCTCGGCTGTAAAATGGACGGAATGATACCGATAGTCTAGCCCTATGACTCTATGGGGGAGAAATTGGGCGACTTTGTGCCTCCCATTAGCGCCTCTGGGGGGCGGTAATGAGCCGCAACTGGGTTTTCGCCTGGGCGCGGCAAGAACTGCGCCTCCCGGCTAAATTGGGCCGTGGTTTTGCGGTGGCACTAACACGTAGCGCCCTGCTCGGCTGCACCCGCCGATACTGACATCGTCGTCGTGCGCAACGCCCCGTTACTGTCCCAGAAGAAAAATTGGTCCTCGCCCCCTGGTTTAGAGTCTGGTGCTGACAACGGCAACTACTGTCATGTTTCAGTCCGGAGTCAGCTGGAGGAGCGCTATTTATAGGCGCCAGCATCGGGTAAAGTTTTAGTTGGCCAATAATGCTTGCTGCTTAGTTCCGCATAGGCAGACAGGCATGTTGACAGATTTCATCGATTTGCAGTTGAAGGACTGTTCTGACTGTTAAAGATTCGTGACTTTCATTGAGCACAGATTCTAAACTCCAACATTTATGTCATTTCATGGGGGCTGTGCTGGCACTGGACCTCGTGCTCCGATGTTACCTACGGAGGCAACTGCGGCAGAGAGAAAGACAGCAAAATGTGACCAGAGGTCTCAACAGGAGGCCTTACTCTCCCAGGGTATTCCAGCAGCAGTTCTCCTACATCAATTTCACTGAGGAACAGTGTGTTGGAAGGCTGCTTTTCAGCAAGGACCAAGTCACAGAGCTTTGCTACCTCCTGCAACCAGACGTCGAGCCTCAGACCAGGGTGAGGACAGCTCTCTCAGTGACAGTCAAGATTACCATTGCGCTCAATTTCTACACCAGAGGATCCTTCCAGTGTGCAACAGGAGACCTCTCCAACTTCCCCCATTTTGCCGTCCATTGCTGCATCCGTCAGGTCACAGATGCTCTGTATAGCAGAAGAAGGGAATACCTTTCCTTCCTCATGACCTGAGAGAAGCAGCTGGAGCGTGCATGTGGCTTTGCTGGGATAGCGGGCTTTCCCATGGTGCAGGACGTCATTGCAAAACAATCCTGAGCTATTCTATAACCGCAAAGGCCTCCACTCACTGAATGTGCAGTAGGTGTGCAACGACACATGCTGAATCCTCACCGTCAATGCCCGCTATCCTGGCAGCAGCCACGATGCCTTCATCCTGCACCAGGCCGGTGTGGCAGCTCTCTTCCAGCCACCACATCAAGCTCGCGGCTTGCTGCTCGGAGACAAGGGATATCCACTCTCTACCTGGCTCATGGCTCCCTGCCGCAATCCCAACACTCCTGCCTAGTCATCATCATCATAGGCAGTCCCTCGAAATGAGGATGACTTGCTTCCACGCCAAAAAAGGCTAAGTTCACAGATGTTCCAATGAAGGACCTAAAATTCCAGGTCCTGAGCTACATCCTGAAGGGTGGAATATGCCTGTGGGTGGATTTTTTTAGCGTGTGGTGGCCGTTGCACACCAGCCACCACACAGTCTTGACAGAGCTAAGTCTTGGTCCAGTGGCAAGGATTAACCAAGATGACTGGAGACCTGCTCTGCTGCATGGACCTAGTGCGCATACATATCACAATGTTGTGGGCTGGCCCCTGGCCCTGAACTCACGCCTTTCCTGGGCCCCGATCACATCCCTCCACAGTCTCTCGCCGCTCCTTCGTCCCGACCTCGCCGCACATGCTGTATCTGCCCACGCTCCAATCACGACCTGGACCTTGATGACATCACTCTTTGCTGCCGTCGCAGCTCGTGCTGCTACATGAAGTGGTATGCCTCCATGCTGCTCCCCGAGGCCTCCACGCTGCTCCAAGGACCTCCGCTCACCGCTCCTTTTAAGGCCCTGCCCTGCTGCTGGTGTTCTCACGCAGGTCGGGGCCTCCACGCTGCCCAGTACTCATATAATGAGAGTCATGCTGCCACCAGGAACATCATTGAGCTGACCATCGGAGTGCTGAAGCAATGGTTCCGCTGCCTTGACCGCTCAGGAGGAGTCCTCCAGTACTTGGCTGAGCGGGTGGGCCCGAAATTATCACCTTACCGCCCACTGCTGCCAACTGACGCCCATTGCCACCGACATCTCTCTTGAAGTTGTGCCCAGTGTCACTTTCCATTTGGTGTGGAGCGGGCGGGAGGGGAGAACCGCCAGGAAGCGCCCGCTGACGTCAGGAGATGGCCAAGTGGCGCAACCACACTCCCGCCCACCGAGATGCCATATTGATGCGGGCGGGAGTCGACGAGATTTGGCACCAGAACGGAGGTGGACCACTGGCCAGAGGCTGTTCTATCCCCGACGGTGAGTATGAAGAGCTGAAAAAAAAGTGAGTAAACATTTTTTACATTTTTTTTTACAGCGACTTACCTGGATGGGGTCCCCTGAAGGTGTTCCGATGTTTTGGTTTTTTTTGATGATTTTACTTTTCAGGTCTTCGACCCGACTCCATCCTCGGCGGCACTTGGGCGTCAAGTGCCTTTGGCCGCCGAGATTGGGAGCTCCCGCCGGCTGCCGCCCAGATTGGCGGCATAAGTCCCTCTTTTGCCGCCTGCTGCCCTTTCAAGGACCTTTTTGACGAAATCCCCACCCAAAATACCGTCAGCTACCTTGGCGGCTATCGTCGGTCCTTTGGGGGGCACTTGGGCGGGCAGAGGCCTCCATCAAATTCGGTCCTAGTGTCCCTTTTCATCGTTGTTGCTGCACAACTTGGCCATCATGAGGGAGCACCCATTGCTGCCAGGCATAGCTCTACCTCCTCAGGAGGAGGTGGAGGACCTAGAGGAAGAGGACGAGGGGGAGCAGGAGAAGGAGCAGGAGGAAGGCAAGAAGGAGGACGAGGAGGAGGATGAGGAGGAGGAGCAGCAACAGCAGCAATGGAGGAGGCAGCCACTCAATGGGCATTCTGCAAGTGAGGTCTGCGACCGCCTCATCAGACTTCGGTTCCAATGCATTCCAGCCAACTTCCCGGTTGATTGTTCCCATCAACACATCAATTTCCCCTTCCATACCACAGCCCCCAAACTGAAATGAGAGACAGCACTAAATATGCAATAATCCATTTAAAATTGATCTCATAACACTCACCACAATTATAAACAACAATTGCATTTATGAATCACCCTTGTGCAAAATCTTATATCCCCTCTTCACACTGGCTTCATCTATTCTACTGTTGCTATGTGGTGTGCCCCCTGAGGCTGCAGCATGGCTGGTGGAAGGCTGCTGAGTGTCAGGGCCAGAGACTACAGATGGCCTTGCAGGACGCCCTCGACTAGCTGTGGGCCTGGAAGGCCCGGCTGTAGACTGCACCACCTCAGGCTGGGCGGCGGCAGTCTGGGTTGGCTGGGTGACAGGCAGTGACAAGTGCAATGGCGGAGTGACAGTGCTGGGATCAGGAATGCTGTTATTCTGAGAGAGGACAGCAGGTTCCGGCTCCACTGACCCACTGCCATTCCCCCGGGGCAGCACCTTAGCATCCCTCCCAATCTGCTGGAGCACAATTGGTGGCCTGCTGCGACACGGTCGACTGTGGTGGACCCAGCGACAATGGCAGCAGTCAGAGCTCGTGTGGCATCCAGCTGAGACTGCATGAGACCAGTCTGAGCTTTAATGCCAGCAACCATTGTCTACATTACAGCACTAAGACGTTGTGTTGCTTCCGCCTGTGCTGCAATGGAAGCTGCCACATCGTCCGCGACACACGTCATGAGGTCTGGATCCCCACGGTCTCTCTGGGAGTCCACCATCATCTGCACTCTGGAAATGGGCTCCATGGTGTGCGCAGAGCTCTGTGCAATGTTGGTGGACTCTGCCATGCTCCTTACCACTGCCTAGAGGCTCTCGGGCATCCTTGCCATTGCACCTATCATGTTGCAGTGCATGGCCATCACCCTTTGTGTGAACGCCTCCCCATTGAGGTCCTCATCTGAATCCTGTGCAGCAGAACTCAGTCACGAATTCGCCTTCCGGGGAGATGGCTCCCGAGCTACCATTTCCCATCATCGACCGGCACAGCACCCACCACCTGCTGCCCAATCATTCACAATGATCGGGTGTTCGTGTTCTCTTTTCCTGCAAGGAGGGAAACGAGAAGCCTTTGAGGGCGAGTCATGGAATGAGTGGAAGGGTTGGATGGGCAACATCTGTAGAGGGTGACTATGAGGGAGAGGCGTGACATTGCATTAAGATCAGGGTGAGTGTGAGTGATGTAATGAATGTATTGACTCAAAAGACTTGTTACTTAAACTTTATTCGCGCCCAAAGTAACCTGCGTGACATCCAAGCTTATAGACCAGTGACCGCGCACGCGCGCATATAGCCCGATTACCTCCGACAGTGGCGCCCCCTGGTGTCTGGTGACCCCAAGCATAAATACATAACAACATCCTCTTTCAAGATCTTACTATCAGTCTTTTTACAAATTAAGACGGTCTGGGACTTTCCGCTCATGAGTTGATCGTCTTAGTTCAACTTCAGTTCTAGGCGAGCGTTCTGAGTCAGTTGTGACTGAAGGCTGAGTAACCGATCTGATGGGAGAGGTAATGACCACATCAGAGACTGGAGGTCTAGTTTCAATAATGACAGCAAAGTCCTCTGATGAATGAACATTGGTTGGTAGGCCACAGATTGTATCTTCCTCAAGCGGTTCCAGTTCATCCATGTGCCACAGTTTTATCTGATCAACATGTTTCCTGCATGTTTGCCCATTCTTGAGCACGACAATAAACACTCTGTTATCCTCCTTGGCTGTAACAGAACTGGCGATCCACTTTGGACCTTGACCATAGGTCAGTACATAAACCGGATCGTTGACAGAGATGTCACGTGACACAGCAGCATGATCACGATACCCTTGCTAACTTTGATGACTGTTTTCAACACGATCATTCAAATCGGGATGAACCAGAGAGAGCTTGGTCTTGAGATTTCTCTTCATCAGTAGTTCAGCAGGGGAGACCCCAGTAAACGTATGAAGTCTGGTCCTGTTACTGAGCAGTATACAGGACAAGCGAGTCTACAGTGAACCCTGAGTTACACATTTCATACTCTGCTTGATCGTTTGAACAGCACGCTCTGTCTGACCATTAGAAGCAGGTTTGAATGGGCCTGACCTCACATGTTTAATACCATTGAGTTTCATGAACTCTTGAAACTCCAGACTGGTGAAGCAAGATGCGTTGTCGCTCACAACAATGTCAGGTAAACCATGAGTAGCAAACATGACATGAAGACTCTCAATAGTAGCTATAGACATATGGATAATAGTACACTCTATCCACTTTGAATATGCATCCACCACAACAAAAAACATCTTTCCCAGGAAAGGGCCCGCAAAATTGATGTGGATCCTCGACCATGGTTTAGATGGCCACAACCAAAGACTCAGAGGAGATTCTGCAAGTACTTTACTTAGCTGCATGCAAGTATTGCACTGATGCACACATGGTTCCAGATCAGAGTCAATTCAAGGCCACCATACATGAGCCCCAGCAATGGCTTTCATCATGACAATACCAGGATGAGTGCTATGTAGTTCATGCACAAATTTTTCTCTACCTTTCTTAGGCATAACAACATGATTACCCCACAGTAAACAATCTGACTGAATGGACAGTTCAACTTTGCGACAGTTGTAAGGTTTGGTCTCATCACACATTTCCATAGGTATTGCAGACCAATCACCACTGAGAACACAACACTTCACAACCAATAAAATGGGGCCATGGCTGGTCCAGATCCTAACTTGTTGAGCAGTGACAGAAGTTCCTTCACTCTCAAAAGCATCCATTACTAACAGTAGATCTGCAGGTTGAGGCGTCTCCACCTCAGGCGTGGGCAACGGCAGACGACTCAGTGCATCGGCACAATTCTCAGTGCCAGGTCTATGATGAATAACATAATCATAGGCAGTCAATGTCAATGCCCACCTCTGGATATGGGATGATGCATTGGTATTAATACCTTTGTTTTCCGAAAACAATGAAATGAGTGGCTTGTGATCCGTTTTGAGTTCAAAACGAAGACTAAGCATGTACTGATGCATCTTTTTGACCCCATACACATAGGCCAAAGCTTCTTTTTCAACAAGCTGTAAACTCTTTCCGCCTTTGACAAACTTCTCGAAGCATACGCAACAGGTTGTAGCTTACCCGACTCATTTGCTTGTTGGAGTACACAGCCAACCCCATATGATGAAGCATCACAGGCCAATAGAAGATGCTTACATGGATCATAATGAACAAGCAACTTGTTTGAACAGAGCAGATTCTTAGCTTTCTACCTTGAGACACACCCCAGACCCAGTTGTTGCCTTTTCTGAGTAGCACTAAGAAATGGCTCTAATAAAGTGCTCAATCTGGGTAAGAAATTACCAAAGTAGTTGATTAGCCCAAGGAATGAACTCAGCTCCGTCACATTCTGAGGTCTGGGTGTATTTTTGATGGCCTTGGTTTTCGAATCAGTAGGCCTGATGCCATCAGCAGCAATCTTCCTCCCCAGGAATTCAACTTCAGGTACCATGAAGACACACTTCGAGCACTTCATCCTGAGTCCCAATTTGTCCAGACGATGTAGGACTTCGTCAAAATTGTTCAAATGTTCAGTAATGTCATGACCTGTGACCAGAATGTCATCTTGAAACACAACAGTTCTAGGAACGGACTTCAGTACACTCTCCACATTCCTCTGAAATATGGCTACAGCCGAATGAATTCCAAAAGGGCATCTGTTGTAGACAAACAGTCCTTTATGGGTGTTGATGCAGATGAGTTTCTGCGAAGTGTCGACAAGCTCCTGTGTCATATAGGCCAACGTCAGATCCAGTGAACAACTTTCTACCAGCTAGCATGGCGAACAGGTCATCAGCCTTCGGTAACGGGTACTGATCCTGTTTAGAAAATCGGTTAATCATAACCTTGTAGTCTCCACAAATCCTGACAGTGCCATCACTCTTCAACAGAGGAACAATAGGACTAGCCTGCTTGTTAAACTCGACCGGTGATATGACCCCTTCATGTTGGAGTCTGTCAAGCTCAATTTCAACCTTCTCCCTCATCATGTAGGGAACAGACCAAGCTTTATAATAGACAGGCCTTGCATCAAAATCAAGGTGAATCTGCACCTTGGCTCCAGTAAAATTACCAATGCTCGTTTCAAACTAAGAAGGAAACTTCTTCAACACTTGAGCACACGAAGTGTCATCCACTGATGACAATGCTTTGGTATCATTCCAATTCCACTGATTTTCTCGAATCAATTCCTGCCGAACAGCATTGGACCATTAACTGGGACGATCCATAATGGTAGATCATGAACCACACCATCATATGATACCTTGACTACTCCACTGCCAATCACCGGTATGAGTTCCTTAGTGTAAGTACACAACTTGGCATTGACTGAACTCAGCTTAGGCTTCACAGCCTCAGTGTCCCACAGCTTGTCGAATGTCCTTTGGCTCATTATCGCCTGACTCGCACCCATGTCTAGCTCCATTGATACAGGCACGCCATTCAGCTTCACATTAACGATTATCGGCTGGCTCTTTCCCAAGAACGAATACAGACCATACACTGCCTCCTTGGGTTGTGTATCCGGCCAGCACTGGACTGGTTATCATCAGCAATGTGATGAGCGGCAGCACGCTTGCTCAGTTGTGGGCACATTCTCTGAAGATTCTGAAGGGAATTAAGGGTTACGGGGAGAGGGCGGGTAAGTGGAGCTGAGTCCACGGCCAGATCAGCCATGATCTTATTGAATAGCGGAGCAAGCTCGAGGGGCTAGATGGCCTACTCCTGTTCCAAATTCTTATGTTCTTATGTTCTTATGTTCTTATGTAAGATGCCCCATTTTTGCACAGCCATTACAGGAGTACTGTTTAAACTGACACTGATGAGGCCGATGATTGCCCCCACAATGCCAACAGGGTGAGATCAGATTTGTTCCAGTTGGCGGACTTTGAGCAGCTACAGGTTTCACATAAGCAGTCGAGTAGGCCCTGCCATAAGCAGCTCTGCCAGATGACGACACAATCTTGTCTCCAGTACTTGCCGTGGAGCTCCGACTCTTCGATGATATCTGTCTCAAATTATCATTAGTCGTCGTGCATGCCTGGGCAGTCGCGATGGCCTTGCTCAAATCCAGCTTCTCTTCGGCCAATAACTTCCGAAGAATCACATCATGGTTGATGCCTATCACGAAGAAATCTCGCAGCATGTCTTCCAACACGTTCCCAAACTTACACAGCTCAGCAAGATATCGCAGGTCGGCGACGAATCCCAACACATCCTGGCCCTCAGCATGAACATGCGTGTAGCAGTGATAGCGTGAGATGATGATCCCCTCTTTTGGCTGAAGATGGCCACAAACCAAAGCGCCCAAATCCCCATATCCTTTGTCCATTGGACGTAAAGGCGAGAGAAGATTCTTCATGAGGCCATAAATATTTGGACCACAAATGGTGAGGAAAACCGCTCTGCGCCGAACTGCGTCAGCCTCTCCCTCCATTTTGTTGGCCACAAAATACTGATCCAAGCGGTCGATAAAATCCGCCCAATCCTCGCCATCCACGGATCTCTCCAGAATTCCAATAGTGCCCATTGTACATGCGAAGGTTCTTAAATTACCTCATCGCCAAATGTAATGAATGCAATGACTCAAAAGACTTGTTACTGTAAACTGCCTCAGGTGTAAACCTGATCCAACTTTATTCATGCCCAAAGTAACCCGCATGACATGGTACCCACGCTTATCTACCCAATGACCTCCGACAGTGGCGCCCCCTGGTGTCTGGTGACCCCAAGCATAAATACATAACAAGTGATGGATGGTCAGAAGGGGATGTGAGGAAGAGCATAGGCAGAGAGGGATGGGTGCACCTACAAGATATGTTGGTGTGAGGAGTGATGTGCAGGTGTAGGCTTGGGAAGGCAGAGCGAGAGGCTTTGGGTGACTCGCACATCACGATATAGCTGAATGTGGCATTGTACTCACCTTTCCTGACTTCATGAGGTCATTAACTCTCTTCCTGCACTGTATCCAGTACCTGGCCACCACAAGACGCGCAGCATCAACTTCTGGGTTCCCCACACAATCCAGGGCCCCCCTGCGTCGGAAAGGTAAAACTTCTGGCCCAAACGTTAGGAAGAATGCCAAGGGCTTAAGAGGGGATGCAGAAAAGATTTATTAGAATGGTATCCGGTATAAGAGACTTCAGTTCTGTGGAGAGACTGGTGAAAGGTTAAGAGGAGATTTATAGAGGTGTTCAAAATCAGGAAGGGTTTTAATAGAGTAAACAAGGAGAAACTATTTCCAGTGGCAGAAGGGTCAGTAACCAGAGGACACAGATTTAAGGTAAATGGACCTGAGACGGCATGAGCACATCCTATCAACAAGAACGGGCATCGACGACGAGATCCAACACCGCCTCCAGTGCGCCAGTGCAGCCTTCGCCGCCTGAGGAAAAGAGTGTTTGAAGACCGGGCCCTCAAAACTGCCACCAAGCTCATGGTCTAAAGAGCTGTAGTAATACTACCATCCTGTATGGCTCAGCGACATGGACCATGTACAATAGACACCTCAAGTCACTGGAGAAATACCACCAACGATGTCTCCGCAAGATCCTACAAATCCCCTGGGAGGACAGGCGCACCAACATCAGCATCCTCGCCCAGGCTAACACCCCCAGCATTGAAGCACTGACCACACTCAATCAACTCCGCTGGGCAGGCCACATAGTTTGCATGCCAGACACGAGACTCCCAAAGCAAGTGCTCTATGCTGAGCTCCTTCATGGTAAACTAAGCAAGGGAGGACAGCGGAAACGCTACAAGGATACCCTCAAAGCCTCCCTGATAAAGTGCGACATCCCCACTGACACCTGGGAATCCCTGGCCAAAGACCGCCCTAAGTGGAGAAAATGCATCCAGGAGGGCGCTGAGCACCTCGTGTCTCAACGGCGAGAGCATGCAGAAATCAAGTGCAGGCAGCGGAAAGAGCGTGCGGCAAACCAGTCCCACCCACCCCTTCCCTCAATGACTATCTGTCCCACCTGTGACAGAGTCTGTGGCTCTCGTATTGGACTGTTCAGCCACCTAATAACTCATTTCAGAAGTGGAAGCAAGTCTTCCTCGATTCTGAGGGACTGCCTATGATGATGATGAGTTTTTAAAAAATGCAGCGAGTTGTTGTGATCTGGAACGCGCTGCCTGAAGTGGCGGTGGAAGCAGATTTAATTGTAACTTTCACAAAGGAATTGGATAAATACTTGAAGGAAAAATAATTACAGGGCTATGGGGAAAGAGCAGGGGATTAATTAGACAGCTTTCAAAGAATAGGTTCAGGTACGATGGCCTCCTTCTGTGCCGTATCATTATATCATTTAGCTATTCTTTATGAGATTGCAAAGAGTTGACCCTCATTTTTCCATTTCTAGTCTGCATAATGCGATTACGATAGCAATGTTATTGAATCAAACTTAAGTTGTATTTGCAGGAATTTGTGATGCAACAGCATTTATATTACATTTTGACCTGTCAATTCACCAGCTATTTGCATTAAGTATCAATTTGATACAAATCCATTATTGGGTAGATTTCTTTTATACATTTTTTGGATATTGGCTTTGCTGGCAGTGCCAGCATTTATTGCCCATTGCTAGTTGCCTTTGAGAAGGTGGTGCCAGGATTTTGACTGAGCAACAATGAAGGGACAGCGCTATACTTCCAAATCGGGATGGTGTCTGACTTGGAGGTGATCGTTGTCATGTATCCTACATGGCTACTGTTGGTACTATCTCAAGGTGTGCCACCAGAGGGCACAGCAGTGGGAGACTTGTAGGTTACCTGTACAGATATGCCTGTCCTACTATAAAAGGCAGGCCACCAGGTGTGATCCTCACTCTGGAGTTAACGAATAAAGGACCAAGGTCACTACAGTTCAAGTACAACACATTGCTTCGTGGAGTCATTACTAGAGCATCTAAAGATACAACAATTGTCGATGAGATTACAAACTTTAACGCGAAAATAGGTACTCTTGGTTCATTGCAGCAGTTCGCTGATGGTGATGGCTTTTGTGGAGAGGCTGGAACATTTCTTCACAGCAAACGACCTGGAAGAAGACAACCCGGCCACACTGGCTGATAAGCGCCACACTATCTTGCTAACCAGTTGTGGGCCCACCGTCTATGGCACCAGCGAAGACAACGACCAAGACGTACAAGGAGCTCGTAATGCTGATCCATGAGCAACTCAAGCCCAAGTAGAGCATACTCACAGCCAGCTGCTTTAAAGACTATGTATGCAAAGATTGCAGCACAAAGGGCCACCTCCAGTGAAGGTGTAAGAGAAAAAGACTCACTGTGTCGATGAAGAGTCTGCAGATGGCCAGGAATCCAGCACGAATTATGAATCGATAGGCAGAGAGGCAGCCCAGCCCCATGGGGAGGTACTTAGCATGTTTACCTGCACCACCGAGTGTTCCCCGCTGAAGATGGAAGTCGAGATAGATGGCGTTCCAGTCTTCATGAAAATGGACACGGGGGCGAGCCAGTCAGTGATGAATCAAGAAACCTTTGAGAGGCTATGGGACAATCAAGCTGAACGATCCAAGTTGGTCCCAGTTCAGGCAAAGCTGCGCACCTACACCGATAAAATCATCCCAGTCGTTGATAGTGCGGCTATAAAGGTACTCCATGATGGCGTGGTGCACAAGTTACCTCTGTGGATTGTTGCAGGTGATAGACCAACGCTGCTCGGCAGAAGGTGGATGGAGAAGATCCATTGGAAGTGGGAAGACTTCACCCCTCCAGCGATTGACGCCCTCTGCGCTCAGAGGCAAAGCAAGCCCTCACCTGAGGGTGGACCCGGCACCGGAGAACAGACCAGCACAGCACCCAAGACACAGACCGCTCATCACGACTGCGTGGAGATGATCCAGCTGAGACGGCCCGAACGCACCTTCCAGGCTCCAGTGGCAGGACTCAGGAAGAAGATAATCGGATCTAGAGGCGACTTCCCAGCTTCGGAAGCAGAACCCGGGGCGAAGAGGATCACTGCAGTCGACATCGTGGATGGAGAAAAGATGGCGCCCAAACCACGAGGTGAGGCGCTGAAGAAAAAGATAGCCACGGCCAGACCACGAGGTGCAGCGCTGATGGAGCAACACGTGGCACCAAACGGAGAAGTGGATTGGGGTAAAGATAGCAAGGCTCTCTTAAAGGAGGCCTGCAACCGACTACAATTAAAGGGACAGTTCCAAACACTCAAGCAATATAACAGTAACGGTAAGTCAGAGACAAAATGTGTAACTGATCATGTAAAATGTGTAATTGATGATCTGAGTTGTGCACATGCAACCAGCGAGGAAAAGTCGCGCATTATGTAAAATGTGTAACTGATGATCTGAGTTGTGCACATGCAACGAGCGAGGAAAAGTTGCGCATTATGTAAAATGTGTAACTGATGATCTGAGTTGTGCACATGCAACCAGCGAGGAAAAGTCGCGCATTATGTAAAATGTGTAATTGATGATCTGAGTTGTGCACATGCAACCAGCGAGGAAAAGTCGCGCGGTCGCGGTTGGACCCACAGAGTGTCTATCATAAGTAAGGAAAAGTTGTGCGATGCTGGATTTCAACTGCACGCAGCCAATGCAGCGGGCAGACACCCATCGGGAGCACACAGGTCCAGCGAGCTACTCAATGCTGTAGCCTGCATCCCGGGGAACAGAGTCATGTACCATGGAGTGTGGCCACAAGCAGCCAACACACACGAGCTGCAGAGCAAGCAACTTCAGCAGGGCAACGGCACCGGTATCGATACCCTGCCCCTGGTCGGCTCCACCTCTCAGGCACCTGATGGCACCGATTGTCACGAGCCTGAAGGAGCAGACAGTGCTAAGGCGCAGCTCCCAGACCCCATAGCCACCAGGGCCATACCCGTAAACGAAGGGTCACCCGCCACAGTTGCCCCAAAGGGGACCGGGACCAGCCAGGATCCCAAACCAAACAACGCCCAGGCCAGCGAATCAGCAGTCCCCTGTGCACTCCTAGGCGACAGCTCCTCAGGAAGTAGCAGTGACCCAGGATGCAAAGAAAGGGCAGGGAGGTCACAGGCATCTGTGAACTGGACCGACGCTAGGAACCACGGCAACAGCTCCAACAGCAGGCAACTCATAGAAACATAGAAACATAGAAAATAGGTGCAGGAGTAGGCCATTTGGCCCTTTGAGCCTGCACCACCATTTAACATAGAAACATAGAAACACAGAAAATAGGTGCAGGAGTAGGCCTTTCGAGCCTGCACCGCCATTCAATGAGATCATGGCTGAACATGCAACCTCCGTACCCCATTCCTGCTTTCTCGCCATACCCCTTGATCCCCCTAGTAGTAAGGACTACATCTAACTCCTTTTTGAATATATTTAGTGAATTGACATCAACAACTTTCTGTGGTAGAGAATTCCACAGGTTCACCACTCTCTTGGTGAAGAAGTTTCTCCTCATCTCGGTCCTAAATGGCTTACCCCTTATCCTTAGACTGTGACCCCTGGTTCTGGACTTCCCCAACATTGGGAACATTCTTCCTGCATCTAACCTGTCTAAACCCGTCAGAATTTTAAACGTTTCTATGAGATCCCCTCTCATTCTTCTGAACTCCAGTGAATACAAGCCCAGTTGATCCAGTCTTTCTTGATATGTCAGTCCCGCCATCCCGGGAATCAGTCTGGTGAACCTTCGCTGCACTCCCTCAATAGCAAGAATGTCCTTCCTCAAGTTAGGAGACCAAAACTGTGCACAATACTCCAGGTATGGCCTCACCAAGGCCCTGTACAACTGTAGCAACACCTCCCTGCCCCTGTACTCAAATCCCCTCGCTATGAAGGCCAACATGCCATTTGCTTTCTTAACCACCTGCTGTACCTGCATGCCAACCTTCAATGACTGATGTACCATGACACCCAAGTCTCGTTGCACTCCCCTTTTCCTAATCTGTCACCATTCAGATAATAGTCTGTCTCTCTGTTTTTACCACCAAAGTGGATAACCTCACATTTATCCACATTATACTTCATCTGCCATGCATTTGCCCATTAATATGATCATAGCTGATCATTCAATCTCAGTACCCCACCCCAGCCTTCTCTCCATACCCCCTGATCCCTTAAGCCGTAAGGTCCACATCTAACTCCCTTTTGAATATGTCCAACGAACTGGACTCAACAACTTTCTGTAGTAGAGAATTCCACAGGTTCACAACTCTCTGGGCAAAAAAGTTTCTTCTCATCTCGGTCCTATATGGCTTACCTCTTATCCTTAGACTGTGTCTCCTGGTTCTGGACTTCCCCAACATCGGGAACATTCTTCCTGCATCTAACCTGTCCAGTCCCGTCAGAATGTTATACGTTTCTATGAGATCCCCTCTCATTTTTCTGAACTCCAGTGAGTATAGTTCGAGCCGATCCAGTCTTTCCTCATATGTCAGTTCTGCCATCCCAGGAATCAGTCTGATGAACCTTCGCTAACCTCCCTCAATAGCAAGTACGATCTTCCTCAGATTAGGAGGTCAAAACGGCATACAATACTCAAGGTGTGATCTCACCAAGGCCCTGTACAACTGCAGCAAGACCTCCCTGCACCTATACTCAAATCCCCTAGCTTTGAAGGCCAGCATGCCATTTGCTTTCTTTACTGCCTGCTGTAACTGCATGCCTACCTTCAGTGACCGATGTACCATGACATCCAGGTCTCGTTGCACCTCCCCTTTTCCTAATCTGTTACCATTCAGATAATAATCTGCCTTCCTATTTTTGGAACCAAAGTGGATAACCTCACATTTATCCACATTATACTGCATCTGCCATGCATTTGCCCATTCACCTAACCTGTCCAAGTCACTCTGCAGCCTCTTAGCATCCTCCTCGCAGCTCGCACTGCCACCCAGCTTAGTGTCATCTGCAAACTTGGAGATATTAATTCAATTTCTTCGTCTAAATCATTAATGTATATCGTAAATAGCTGGGATCCCAACACTTCACTCTGCAGCACCCCCACTAGCCTGCCATTCGAAAAGGCCACGTTTATTCCCACTCTTTGCCTCCTGTCTGCCAATAATTTCTCTATCCACATCAATACATTAATCCCAATACCATGTGCCTTTTGCACACTAATCTCTTGTGTGGGACCTTGTCAAAAGACTTTTGAAAGGCCAAATACACCACATCCACTGGTTCTCCCTTAACCACCCAACTAGTTACATCTTCAAAAAACTCTAGAAGATTTGTCAAGCATGATTTCCCTTTCATAAATCCATGCTGACTTGGATCGATCCTGTCACTGCTTTCCAAATAAGCTGCTATTACATCTTTAATAATTGATTCCAGCATTTTCCCCACTACCGATGTCAGGCTAACCGGTCTATAATTCCCTGTTTTCTCTCTCCCTCCTTTTTAAAAAAGTGGTGTTACATTAGCTATCCTCCAATCCATAGGAACTGATCCAGAGTCCATGGAATGTTGGAAAATGACCACCAATGTATCTACTATTTCTAGGGCCACTTCCTTAATTACTCTGGGATGCAGACTATCAGGCCCGGGATTTATCAGCCTTCAGTCCCTTCAATTTTTCTAACACCATTTCCTGACTAATAAGGATTTCCCTCAGTTGCCCCTTCTCGCTAGACCCTCGGTCCCTTAGTATTTCTGGGAGGTTATTTGTGTCTTCCTTAGTGAAGACAGAACCAAAGTATTTGTTCAGTTGGTCTGCCATTTCCTTGTTCCCCATTATTAATTCACTTGATACTGACTGCAAGGGACCTACATTAGTCTTCATTAATCTTTTTCTTTTCACATATCTATAGAAGCTTTTGCAGTCAGTCTTTATGTTCCCTGTAAGCTTACTCTCATACTCTATTTTCCCCCTCCTAATTAAATCCTTAGTCCTCCTCTGTTGAATTCTAAATTTCTCCCAGTTCTGAAGTTTGCTGCTTTTTCTGGCCAATTTATATGCCTCTTCCTTCGATTTATCACTTTCCCTAATTTCCCTTGTTAGTCACGGTTGTGCCACCTTCCCTTTTTTATTTTTACTCCAGACAGGGATGTACAATTGTTGTAGTTCATCCATGTGATCTTTAAATGTCTGCCATTGCCTATCCACTGTTAACCCTTTAAGTATCATTCTATCCTAGCCAATTCACGTCTCAAACCGTCGAAGTTTCCTTTCTTTACGTTCAGGACCCTAGTCTCTGAATTAACTGTGTCACTCTCCAACTTAATGAAAAATTCTACCATATTATGGTCACTCTTCCCCAAGGTGCCTCGCACGACCAGATTGCTAATTAATCCTCTCTCGTTACACAAGACCCAGTCCAAGATGGCCTGCTCTCTAGTTGGTTCCTCGACATATTGGTCTAGAAACTTGAGCCAACCGGGTTCTCACTGCCAGCACTGGGCACTGAGCCAACACCAGACTGCAGGGACTCAATCCAGCTGCCCTGGAATTAGTTTGTCCTCACGCACCGGTGACTGCATCAATAAGGCATCTCACCAGTCTAACCTACTTGTCTCACAACTGACCCACAAATGTAACGTTTTCCCTGAACTTGAATGTATATGAATGTTATGAGCCTCCGATATAATCTATATGTGGGGGGGGGCGAGAATGGAGTGGTCAGGGACACACACAAGCAGAAACTGCCAGCACTCTACTCCAGCAACCACTCACCCAAGATTGAAACAACGTGCCTAGGGTCAACCAGATAGAGCACACATAGAGCTAAGCCCAGAGCACAGTCAATGCAGAGGAGATTTGCACTAAAGGCTCAGGGGAGAGTGATGTCATGTATCCTACATGGCGACTGTTGGTACTATCTCAAGGTGTGCCACCAGAGGGCACAGCAGTGGGAGACTTGTAGGTTACCTGTACAGGTGTGCCTGGCCTAGTATAAAAGGCAGGCCACCAGGTATGATCCTCAATCTGGAGTTAACTAATAAAGGACTAAGGTCACTACAGTTCAAGTACAACACATCGCCTCGTGGAGTCATTACTAGAGCATCTAAAGATACAACAATCGTCTGCCTGCTGCCTTCGTCCTCTTTGCCGGTTGAGGTCGTGAGTTAGGGAGGCACTATTGAAGAAGCTTTGGTGAGCTTTCACCATGCAATGCAATGCATCACTATGTAATGATTTTAGAGTAAAATAGCCTTGCTTGATAACAACATTTATTGTGCAGGAAATCATTTAATCCCATGTAACTTGCTTGTGTCCTGTGTTTCCCTGGAACAATTCCAGTAGGGAAAAATAAAGATGTAGTACTAAAATAGAAGGCGAGGGACAACAACAAATGTCCTATTCATATCATTATTTACTACAAAGTGAATAACATTTTATAGAAAGCCTGCCTCAAGCTTGCAACAAAAATGTCTCCAATGATCTAGTTTATCCAAAGGACCAGTGTTTGACCAAGATTATGATTTAATGGACCAACTAATAAGTTTTGACACTTCAAAGAAGATGTTGTTTATAGACTCGCACCATGTGAATTATTCAAAGGGCACAATCGCTTTACACTTGCACCCAACATGTTTCACAAAGTTGACTACTTGGAAAAAAAATAGTGCTGTGCTTGAAGGAGATGAAAAATAACCTTTAGAGAAACCCTGACACTTATTCATTGTCACTGAACCAAAACAGACATCATTCTTGCAATGCTGCCTCCAGAACATTCAGGACTCACCAAAGCAGCAGTTTTGGGCACAGTTCTGAAGAGAGTGCTGTCCCCTGACTGCTTTATAAACACATAAAGGGGCTTGCAGTCAGAGGTGGAGAGGTGGAGATCACCGGGAATTTCCTCGGGACGTCTCCTGCTCTGTCGCCATGCCTTTGTCGGACATCCCATTTACGCGCATAAACGGGGTTTCCGCCAAAGTTGCCCAGTGTGCAGCAGGAGATGTCCCGAGGAACTTTCCGGCACATAAATGTTCCCCTAACATAGAAATGTCAGTCTCAAATATGACCCAACAGTTTCAGTCATTATTTCTTTAAAATGAAGTAACCAGCGATTCACACAAACGTGACCAGTTAACACTAATCAGAGTGATTGAATAACACTTTCTTAATGATTGTGCTGTCATGGATACTACAACAACTAAATTCCCATCTGACAGCTCCGTGGCAGCAATGGGGCCGAATTAACTAACTCCACTGTTGTTGAGATTCTGAACTTGCCTGAATGCTTCGGTCATCTGTGTCACTTCCTGCGACAAGTCACTCTTGACATTGTCCATTCAGTGTTTTCTTGGCCTTCTTCACCTTCTCGTTCCATATACCTCTGCACACAGGGCCATGAAGGATAGTCTGGCCATCTCCATTCTTGAAATATGCAAAACATATCGCAGTCGTCTTTCTTGGTTCTTCTGTAGAAGAGATGTTTCTTGTCCAAACCATGTCTGTATTATATTATTCTTTATTCTTTGTCTCCTGGATACTCCCAGTATTCCTCTCAACCAAATCATTGCTGCTGTTAGTATCTTTCCCTCAACAACCTTTCTCATGTTCCAGCACTCAGATTTGTATAATAATATGGGGATACCATCGCTTCATAAACTTGTGCCTTCAGGTCTACCAAAATGTCATTAATCTTCCAAAAGCCGCAGAAGCGAGTCCAATCCTTCTTTTGATGTCTTACATAGAACCACAGAAAATAGGTGCAGGAGTAGGCCATTCGGCCCTTCGAGCCTGCACCACCATTCAATATGATCATGGATGATCATGCAACTTCAGTACCCCACTCCTGCCTTCTCTCCATTCCCCCTGATCCCTTTAGCCGTAAAGGCCACATTTAACTCCCTTTTGAATATATTCAACAAACTGGACTCAACAACTTTCTGTGGTAGAGAATTCCACAGGTTCACAATTCTCTGGGTGAAGAAGTTTCTCCTCATCTCGGTCCTCAATGGCTTACCCATTATTCTTAGACTGTGACCCCTGGTTCTGGACTTCCCCAACATTGGGAACATTCTTCCTGCATCTAACCTGTCCAAACCCGTCAGAATGTTATATGCTTCCATGAGATCCCTTCTCATTCTTCTAAATTCCAGTGAATATAAGTCTAGTCAATCCAGTCATTCTTCATGTCAGTCCTGCCATCTCGGGAATCGGTCTGGCGAACCTTCGTTGCAGTCCCTCAATAGCAAGAATGTCCTTCCTCAGATTTGTAGACCAAAACTGCAGACAATACTTAAGGTGTGGTCTCACCAAGGCCCTGTACAACTGCAATAAGACCTCCCTGCTCCTATACTCAAATCCTCTCGCTATGAAGGCCAACATGCCATTTGCTTTCTTTACTGCCTGCTGTACCTGCATGCCAACTTTCAATGACTGATGTACCATGACACCCAGGTCTCGTTGCACCTCCCCTTTTCCTAATCTGTCACCATTCAGATAATATTCTGCCTTCCTGTTTTTGCCACCAAAGTGGATAACCTCATATTTATCCACGTTATACTGCATCTGCCATGCATTTGCCCACTCACCTAACTTGCCAAATCACCCTGCAGCCTCTTAGCATCCTCCTCACAGCTCACAATACCACCCAGCTTAGTGTCCTCTGCAAACTTGGAGATATTACATTCAATTCCTTCGTCTAAATTATTAATATATATTGGAAATAGCTGGGGTCCCAGCACTGAACCTTGCAGTACCCCACTAGTCACTGCCTGCCATTCTGAAAAGGAGTCGTTTATTCCCACTCTTTGCTTCCTGTCTGCCAACCAGTTCTCTATCCACGTCAATACATTACCCCCAATACCATGCGCCTTAATTTTGCACACTAATCTCTTGTGTGGGACCTTGTCAAGAGCTTTTTGAAAGCCCAAATACACCACATCCACTGGTTTTCCCTTATCCACTCTACTAGTTACATCCTCAAAAAATTCTAAAAGATTTGTCAAACATGATTTCCCTTTCATAAATCCATGCTGACTTGCACCGATCCTGACACTGCTTTCCAAATGCGCTGCTATTACGTATTTAATAATTGATTCCAACATTTTCCCCTCTACCGATGTCAGGCTAACCGGTCTATAATTCCCTGCTTTCTCTCTCCCTCCTTTTTTAAAAAGTGGGGTTACATTAGCTACCCTCCAATCCATAGGAACTGATCCAGAGTCCATGGAATGTTGGAAAATGACCACCAATTCATCTACTATTTCTAGGGCCACTTCCTTAAGTACTCTGGGATGCAGACTATCAGGCCCTGGGGATTTATCAGCCTTCAAACCCATCAATTTCCCTGATATCATTTCCTGACTAATTAGGATTTCCCTCAAATCACTCAGTTCCTCCTTCTTGCTAGACCCTCAGTCCCCTAATATTTCCGGGTGGTTATTCATGTCTTCCTTAGTGAAGACAGAACCCAAAGTATTTGTTAAATTGGTCTGCCATTTCCTTGTTCCCCATTATGAATTCACCTGATTCTGACTGCACAAATCTTTTTCTCTTCACATATCTATGGAAGCTTTTGCAGTCAGTTTTTATGTTCCCTCCAAGCTTACTCTCATACTCTATTTTCCCCCTCCTAATTAAACCCTTTGCCCTCCTCTGCTGAATTCTAAGGGCTAGATTTTCCACTAGTTGGCTAAGGCCCCAAAAAAGGGTCTTGTTCCAGCGATGTGGGACGTATCGCCCGTGCTGATCGCCGGCACAAGGCCCATTTTTTTTTGCGATTTTCCACTCGGCCTTACCCCGGTGATGTCAAATGGGCAATTTGATTTTTTGGCGATCTCACGATTGCCCAAAGAAAACAGAAGTCAATGAAAAAAAAAGCTTCCCTAGCAACGCTATACTGTGCATGTGTAGCTTGATTTTTTTTCTTTGCCGCTTTTTGAGAGGCTAGGGATCATCACAACTGCTCAGAAACTCTGCGAGGGTCGGGGAGAGAGAGGGAGGAGAAAGGAGTTTCTGGATTGTTTGAATTTATCTGATAATATTACACATATTTCAAATTATTTTCGCATTTTAACAAATTTTAAATATTTTTAAGTACAGTGATAATACTACTTAAAATTTAATTTAAAAATTTATCATCAGCAATTTATTCTTTGAAAATGGAGGGATCAATGAAAAGGCAAAGGGCCAATAAGGCCCCCGTGAATATAGTCAGCATGAGGTGGGAGGATCTGACATGGGGTGGGCATGGGAAACCTCCACCCCGTGCATAGCGGAGGATTTGGGCAGAGATTGCCGACATGGTCACGTTGGCATCAAATGAAGCACGGACACCGGACCAGTGCCGCAAAAGATGGAACAGCCTACTGGCGGCTGCCAGAGTAAGTTGAAATTTATTTTTGAAATCATCCATATGTATTATTTAATGATGTATGGAAATTGTAACTAGAACCTGCAATGTTATTTTGTAATTTTTAAACATAACTAAATTATGAATAAATTTATGCACCACAGCATAAAGTTGAATGTTATAGTATGCAATATTTTATTCCTATGCAATGTAATGCAAATTTGTAATTGAACATTTCAATCTGCCAGTCTTAAATGTTTATTGCCAAATCCATTTGCTTATGCCGTGCAATTTTATCTTATCATTTACAGAAGAAGGTTTCTATCAACCACCGCGAGCAACGCAGGACAGGTGGGGGCTATGCCATGCTCCAGTCTTTAACTGCTTGCGAGGAGCTTGCAGTGGCCTTGGTGGGGCCAGAAAGCTGTTCGGTCACAACCCGTGGTGTGGCCGAACCCACCCTTGAGTCACGTGAGTAATGAGAACTGTGCATTGTGCAATGCGTGAATCAATAGTAAATATTGCATATATCTTAGTTACGATGTAATGTTATGCAATTATAATGTAATTTGATATATAATTGAGATGTACTATTGATTTTCGAATGAGGTCATGTTAGGCCTGGTGATCGCTTGTGCACATGGGGTAATGGAAAGCATTGTAATGTTTTGAGTTCTTGAAAAATTGAGATGTATTGATTTGAATTGTTAAACGTTGTTTATAAATTTCATTTGTCTTTCAAAGGTCAACAAGTGTCCGGGGTCCACTGAACCTTCAGGCACATCGCAGGAGGAAGACGCAGAGGAGGAGCCACTGCAGACTCCTGCTGCTGTGCATGAACAGGAGGAGGAGGAGGAGGAGGAAGAAGAAGAGATTTTTATTGTGGGGGGTGGGGGGGGAACAACCTGCGGCCATCTCTTTTGAGATGAATGAGGCACCAGGACCAAGCGGTGTGCAGGTGGTGACGCCAAGGTGCGTGACATTGCACAGGCCGACCCCGGAGGTCCGGTTAGCGTGCTATGTGAATGCCTACCACGGAGGACCAGACGGAGAGCTTCCTATCCCTGTGCAGGGAGACGTTTGCGACCTTATCCAGGGGTTTGCGGGTTTCTCATCAAATTGGTGCCAGTTTTCCACAACCTGGAGTGAGTTCTGCACGCGCTTTTCCAGCTGGTCTTCTGAGCAGTCACAGACTGCTCAGGAGATGTTGGAGGCGATTAGGGAGCAGACAGCCTCAACAAATGCCCTACGGCATACGTTGCTGGCTGCACATGGCGCTGCACCCCAAGGTGTCATGTCCACTCGCAGCGAGACCCCAAGCACGCAAGTGAGTACGGAGGACACAGTTCCTCCTGACTCGGAAGTGGAGCCTGAGGCTTCTGCTTCCGCTCCGTCACCTTCACCACGGCAGAAAGTCTTGCCGTCACAAACTGCACAAAGCGTTCGTGTCGATCTGCGTAGACCAAAACGAGCGGGTGGCGTGCAAACATGGGGTGGGACAGGATCTGGAGGGAAACGTGACCGCAGCTAGGGAGGGGGGTGGGGGAGTGTTTTTCAGTAGTTCCATAAATGTTATTGTTACTTAAATGTTCAATTTCTTCATGTTATAACGTTTTGGGGATTTGAGGAAAGGGTGGGTTGATGCGGGGGGCGGGGGTTTGTTCATTAGTTAATAAAAAAAAATTCTATCTTTGTTAATAAAAAAAATTTATTCAACAACTTTTGTGCCTTCTCTCTTATTTACATTAGTTTTCAAACATACAGTTTTTCATGCATATTTGTTTGTTTTTTATGTTATTATACCAGTACTTTTACTTTGCTAGTACTTTAAACTTTACTTAAACTAATTCAGATGATAGGCCAGTGCAGGAAAGACAACAAGGAAACCCCATGCAAATGAAACTTTTGATTAACCCTAACTGTAATTGAACATTTGAATATCCACAATTAGTAGTTCATGCAAAGTGTTCATTAATGAGCTGCTGACACAAAAGCTTAGCGGCCGTGTAACTGCCACTGGCTACTGGTCTTCGGGAAAGGTGAGGTGGTACCGGTGTTAGATCGCCAGGCTGATTAAGCTCCCCTATGTCCTCGCCCGCGTCCTCTCCCGCCTGTCCCTCCTCTTCATCCTCGCCGGCTGCCTCTTCTGTCTCATCTCCTTCTGGAGGTGGACCTGCAGCATGATCTGCATTATTTGTCCTCTCTTTACAGCTAGGTTATGCAGCATGCAACACGCCACAATAAACTCTGCTACCCGATCAGGGTGGTACTGTAGACTGCCTCCAGAATGATCCAGGCATCTGAAGCGCTGCTTTAGAACTCCAATTGTCTTTTCAACCATGTTGCGAGTCACTATGTGACTTCTATTATACCGTTTCTGTGCTTCAGTGACAGGATTACGCAGAGGGTCATCAGCCAACTGGCAAGGCCATATCCTTTATCCCCCAGCATCCAACCGTGACCTTCTGGCTGATTGACAAACAGGTCAGGGATAGCACTTTCATGTAAGATGTGCGCATCATGAATGCTGCCAGGAAATGTAGCATTTATTGTCAGAATTGTTTGATTGTGGTCGACAACAAGCTGCACATTTAGTGAGTGGAACCCCTTTCTGTTACGAAACATCTTCGCGTTCTTTAAGGGTGCTTTCAGGGCAATGTGCGTGCAGTCTATTGCTCCCTGCACCTTGGGGAAGTCTGCTATTCTTGAGAAACCCAAAGCCCTCTCGGTCTGTGCCTTCCTGGTCATTGGGAAGCTTATGAAGTCCATCCTGCGAGCGTAAAAGGCTTCAGTCACCTGTTGAATGCAGCAGTGAGTAGCGTGCTGAGAGACATGGCAGATGTCGCCAGCTGAAGCTTGAAAAGATCCCGATGCGTAGAAGGCTAGGGCAGCAGTAACCTTCATCTCAATGGACAGTGCGGTTCTGATGGTGCTGGAAGGCTGCAGATCACCCTTGACGAGTTGACACCCTCATCGAAGACCTCCTTCCGGAATCGTAGCCTCCTAAGATAAGCATTTTCAGACAAGTTAAGGTAAGATTGCTTTTCCAAGTACCTTCGTTGGCTGTACGGTCTCCTCCTCTGTCTTCATCTCCGTTTACGCATTTCTCTGCCACCTCTTCGATTGATCCTTTCAGTAACCAGTGTGTGAGCAGTTGCAATTAAAGGCAGGGAAAGCATGGGTTCCATATCACTATCGATAATTACTTTCACTAATTTTAATAATCTCTCTACTCTATACTCTCTAATCACTGTACTCTGCACTCTCTGTACTCCCTACGCTGTATACCAGTCAGTTTGATGGGCCCCAACAATATCAGTAAATAACTTCACTATGTAAAAGCTATTTACAAAATAATTTCAAAATATAAAAGCTATTTACCAAAAATAACTTGATAATACCTATTTATATTCCCTGTCCAAATATTCTGAATATAAGTGTCTTTAAATTAACTCTCTAAATAACTCAAAACTAATCCTCCACCCTTCCTCTGAAGTTCAAAATGGCACCCGTAGTGCCCATTTCCTTCTCTTAGGCCCAGTAAAAGCAACTATTTCTCAGCACTCTTTTGGGCCTTGCATCGGCCCAGCAAAGTGCATGCTAGATGCCGAAACTTGGGATCGGCCTTATGTGGGCGATCATTTGGGTGATCATCTCGGCGATCAAAGTGGAAACTTAGGCACCTGTTTTTCCGGCGATGTTTTGGTCCTAGTTAATGGGAGATAGAGGTCCGTTTTGGGCGATAGATGGGCCATAGATGGGCGATGTGAAGTGGAAAGTCTAGCAATTTCTCCCAGTCCTCAGGCTTGCTGCTTTTTCTGGCCAATTTATATGCCTCTTCCTTGGATTTAACACTATCCCTAATTTCCCTTGTTAGCCACGGTTGAGCCATCTTCCCCGTTTTATTTTTACGCCAGACAGGGATGTACAATTGTTGAAATTCATCCATGTGATCTTTAAATGTCTGCCATTTTCTATCCATTGTCAAACCTTTAAGTATCATTCGCCAGTCTATCCTAGCCAATTCACGTCTCATACCATCGAAGTTACCTTTTTTTAAGTTCAGGACCCTGGTCTCTGAATTAACTGTGTCGCTCTCCACCTTAATGAAGAATTCTACCATATTATGGTCGTTCTTCCCCAAAGGGCCTCACAAGACAAGATTGCTAATTAGTTCTCTCTCATTACACAAGACCCAGTCTAGGATGGCCTGCTCTCTAGTTGGTTCCTCGACATATTCGTCTAGAAAACCATCCCTTATATACTCCAGGAAATTCTCCTCCACAGTATTGCTACCAGTTTGGCTAGCCTGATCTATATTCAGATTAAAGTCACCCATGATAACTGCTGTACCCTTATTGCATGCATCCCTAATTTCCTGTTTAATGCCATCCCCAACCTCACTACTACTGTTTGGTGGTCTGTACACAACTCCCACTAATGTTTTCTGTCCTTTGGTGTTTCGCAGCTCTACGCATATACTCACAACTCCCATTCTCTGACTCTAACCTACCAAGGTATACAAACCTTTCCACTTGTTCAACTGCATCCCCTCCAGTTGTAATACGTACATCTTCCTGGTGCTTCCCAAATGACGTTGACCTTTGTCTTCTTTGTGTTAATCTGTAATTCAAATTTTCTACTCTCCATGTACACATTATCAGTAATCTCTGCAAATATGTTTTAGATGTTGCTATCTGATCAAAGTCATCAGCAAACATAGAAATATAGAAACATAGATAATAGGTGCAGGAGTAGGCCATTCGATCCTTCGAACCTGCACCACCATTCAATAAGATCATGGCTGATGGTTCACCTCACTATCCCTTTCCTGCTTTCTCTCTATACCCCTTGATCCTGTTAGCCGTAAGGGCCATATCTAACTCCCTCTTGAATATATCTAACAAATTGGCCTCAACAACTTTCTGCAGTAGAGAATTCCATAGGTTAACAACTTTCTGAGTGAAGAAGTTTCTCCTCATCTCGGTCCAAAATAGCTTATCCCTTATCCTTAGACTGTGACCCCTGGTTCTGGACTTTCCCAGTACCGGGAACATTCTTCCTGCCTCTAACCTGTCCAATCCCGTCAGAATTTTATATGTTTCTATGAGATCCCCTCTCATTCTTCTAAACTCTAGTGAATACAGGCTCAGTCGATCCAGTCTTTCTTCATATGTCAGTCCTGCCATCCCGGGAATCAGTCTGGTGAACCTTCGCTGCACTCCCTCAATAGCAAGA
>NC_091982.1:50139705-50154705 GCF_044704955.1 Pristiophorus japonicus
GTGTGCATGTACGTGTGTGAGTGTGTGTGAGTGTGTGTGAATGTGTGCATGTGTGTGTGTATATGTATGAGTGTGTGTATGTGTGTGTGTGTGAGTGTGTGTGTGTGAGTGTGTGTGTGTGAGGGTGTGTATGTGAGTGTGTGTGTGTGTGTTTGTGTGTGAGTGTGTGTGTGTGTGAGTGTGTGTGTGTGTTTGTGTGTGGGTGTGTGTATGTGTGAGTGTGTGTGTGTGAGGGTGTGTGTGTGTGTGTGTGTGTGTGTGTGTGTGTGTGTGTGTGTGTGTGTGTGTGTGTGTGTGTGTGTGTGTGTGAGTGTGTGTGTGTGAGTGTGTGTGTGTAAGTGTGTTTGTGCATGTGTGTATGTGTGAGTGTGAGTGTGTGTGTGTAAGTGTGTTTGTGCATGTGTGTATGTGTGAGTGCGTGTATGTGAGTGCGAGTGTGTGATATTGTGCGAGTGTCTGTGAGTGTGTGTGAGTGTGTGTGTGTTGTGTGAGTGTGTGTGTGTTTGTGTGTGAGTGTGTGTGTGTGAGTGTGTGTGTGTAAGTGTGTGTGTCCGTGTGAGTACCTGTGAGTGAGTGTGTGTGTGTGTTGATGAGTGTGTGTGTGAGTGTGTGTGTGTGTGTGAGAGAGAGTGTGTGAGGGTGTGTGTGTGAGTGTGTGTGTGTTTGTGTGTGAGTGTGTGTGTATGTGAGTGTGTGTGTGTAAGTATGTTTGTGCATGTGTGTGTGTGTGTGAGTGTGTGTGTGTAAGTGTGTTTGTGCATGTGTGTATTTGTGAGTGCGTGTGTGTGAGTGCGTGTGTGTGAGTCTGTGTGTGTGAGTGTGTGTGTGTAAGTATGTTTGTGCATATGTGTGTGTGTGTGAGTGTGTGTGTGTAAGTGTGTTTGTGCATGTGTGTATTTGTGAGTGCGTGTGTGTGAGTGCGTGTGTGTGAGTCTGTGTGTGTGTGTGTGTGTGTGAGTGCGAGTGTGTGATATTGTGTGAGTGTCTGTGAGTGTGTGTGTGAGTGTGAGTGTGTGTGTGTTTGTGTGTGTGTTGTGTGAGTGTGTGTGTGAGTGTGTGCGTGTGTGTGTGTGTGATAGTGTGCATGTATGTGTGTATGTGTGAATGTGTGTGTGTTTATGTGAGTGTGTATGAGTGTGTGCATGTATGTGTGTGTCTGAGTGCAAGTGTGTGAGTCTGTTTGAGTGTCTGTGTGTGTGTGTGAGTGTGATTGTGTGTATGTGTGAGTGTGTGTAAGTGTGAGTGTGTGTATGTGTGTGAGTGTGTGTGAGTGTGTGTGTGTGTGTGTGTGTGTGTGAGTGTCTGTGAGTGTGTGTGTGTAAGTGTTAGCGTTAGTGTTTTCTCAGAAGAATCACTCAACACTCAGAGTCGGTTCCAACGCTGTCGCGGCCTTTATTAACGCTAGCACGGAGGAAATCACAAGACTGAGTCCAGGCTTCTCTCTACAGAACAAAGGGTTACATGCACTCTTATATGTTTCACAACAGTTACAAACATTTTACTACAGTTACACAGCCCATCACGGCTGGACACAAGCCAATCACAACGATTATAGATTACATATAGGTTCTTTTAACCCAATAGAATTCCCCTGGTGTCCCAGGAACCATATGTTCGGTTCTTGTCAGCTTGGGCTGATTGATGACTTTACTACAGGAGATAGGTTTTCTCCCTATTTCTTTCTTCTTGGAGAATTAATTGGTTTATAACCTTGTTTACAGGAGATGGGTTCCCTTCTTATCTCTTTCTTCCTGGGGAATTAATTGGTTTATGGCCTTGTTTACGGGAGATGGGTTCTCTCCTCATTATTCTTATCCTGCATCCAAGGCATTCCTATAGTGGGCCTCACAGGGTTATTGCTCGGTCATTGAACATTCAACAGTTCACAGCTTGACTACCTGATTTCCCATCATGCCTGGGCAGCCATTTTATGTGTGGCCACTTTAAACTTATATGCGGTTAGATATATCTAGCAGGTGCCTAATGCCTAGTGTTCTGGTATATTCTAAAGGTGCCTACCTCCTACAACAGTAAGTGTGTTTGTGCACGTGTGTATGTGTGTGTGAGTCTGTGTGTGTGTGTGTGTGTGTGAGTGCGAGTGTGAGTGTGTGAGTCCGTGTGAGTGCCTGTGAGTGTGTGTGAGTGTGTGTGTGTGAGTGTCTGTGTGTGTGTGTGTGTGTGTGTAAGTGTGTTTGTGCATGTGTGTGTGTGTGTAAGTGTGTGTGTGTGTGTGTGTAAGTGTGCATGTGTGTAAGTGTGTTTGTGCATGTGTGAGTGCGTGTGTGTGATTGCATGTGTGTGAGTGTGTGTGTGTGTGAGTGCGAGTGTGTGATATTGTGTGAGTGTCTGTGAGTGTGTGTGTGAGTGTGAGTGTGTGTGTGTGAGTGTGTGTGTGTAAGTGTTAGCGTTAGTGTTTTCTCAGAAGAATCACTCAACACTCAGAGTCGGTTCCAACGCCGTCACGGCCTTTATTAACGCTAGCGGGGAGGAAATCACAAGACTGAGTCCAGGCTTCTCTCTACAGAACAAAGGGTTACATGCACTTTTATATGTTTCACAACAGTTACAAACATTTTACTACAGTTACACAGCCCATCATGGCTGGACACAAGCCAATCACAACGATTATAGATTACATATAGGTTCTTTTAACCCAATAGAATTCCCCTGGTGTCCCAGGAACCATATGTTCGGTTCTTGTCAGCTTGGGCTGATTGATGACTTTACTACAGGAGATAGGTTTTCTCCATATTTCTTTCTTCTTGGAGAATTAATTGGTTTATAACCTTGTTTACAGGAGATGGGTTCCCTTCTTATCTCTTTTTTCCTGGGGAATTAATTGGTTTATGGCCTTGTTTATGGGAGATGGGTTCTCTCCTCATTATTCTTATCCTGCATCCAAGGCATTCCTATAGTGGGCCTCACAGAGTTATTGCTCGGTCATTGAACATTCAACAGTTCACAGCTTGACTACCTGATTTCCCATCATGCCTGGGCAGCCATTTTATGTGTGGCCACTTTAAACTTATATGCGGTTAGATATATCTAGCAGGTGCCTAATGCCTAGTGTTCTGGTATATTCTAAAGGTGCCTACCTCCTACAACAACTCCCCCTTTCGGTAAAGGGACTAGTCCTAGTCCCCCTTTAACTGACCGCCCGACCTTTATTAGATTTTTGTGCACAGCCCGGTATTCCCTGCCTCAACGTGCTGGCCAGTCACGCGGTTTCAGGAGTCCCGGTTGCTTAAATCAAATTGACAAAGGCCAAATCCTCCTGCCCCCTTATCAAACAGGCTTGTTTAGTATCTGGGGAACGGTGATTTGTCCGTCTTTGCTGTGCGTGGTGCCTGCATGCCTGGCAGGCCATTACGCCCCATGTTATTGCTAAGATCAATTGTATCCCGACCAGTATGTGTGAAATTATTCGAATCCATGGGTGGATGTTCACATTTATTCCCCAGTCCCAGACCTTTCTCCACCAACTCTGACTTTGTAAGTCTACCTCGGTATCTTCTTCCAGTACTTTGATTTTAGTTTGCAGTTGCTGATAGAGCTTTACGGATTGACCCACTCTGAGCCTCAACTCTCGTAATACTTCGGTTAGATGTGGGATAGGGACCTGATCTGGCTCGTCATAATCCTATAAATGATCATGGAGCTGATCGGTTACCTCAATAACTTCGAACTTCCGGCGTCTAACCTGTGTGATATGCGGTTGCCTGATCGCGACAGGTCGTAGTGGTGTAAAGCAAAAGTTTGGCTATGGTATAGGGCACTGCAGGTCATTATACTGGTATGAACGCTCTGTGGTAGAGACGCAGTACCTTCCCTTCCCTCTGTAGCCTGCCCTCGCGAAGTGCATGTGTGCGGGCACTATTTCTAGTACACATCCGTCGGTTCGGTTAAACCCGCACTCGTCTACCTCCCCTCAGCCCACCGGGTGAGGACATACTATGATTTCCCCCTTTTGCTTGCAATCTGCTAGGGAAATCCCGGTAAGTATGTTGTTTCGACGAACGGCAGAGGTGGTGGTCAGGTAGTAGCGTATGGAGACATTTTCCCGTATTACTCTGATATTCTCTAGTTGGTACAGCGAGAACGGCCCTGAGTCCGGCGTGGCTATAGGGATCATCAGGACTATCCCTATCCCGGTAGTCCTACCCATCTGGCAATCTGGAATTGCTGGGTATACTCGGGTCAGTCCCTTCAGAGTACAATTATCCAGTGACCCCCTCTGGTTAGCCAACTGAGCTAAATGTGAACTGTCTATCCAATCGGGTACTTCCCCGCGTTGGATCTGGTCGAGATTGTGGCGGATCTGTCCCAGCATCCACAGACCATAAGCGTGACAGAGTTGCCCCTGTCTTTGCTTTCCTGTATCTTCTTCTTCTCTATCAATGAGGTGATTGATGGTTTTGGTGTGAGCTTCTGTAGATATCTGAATGGAATATATGGAATTAAGGACAGTAAAGTAAACGGGATATATGAAAATGTATAAGCCATGGAAGAATAGCTGGGAGAATGTCAGATTGCAAATAGTGCAACATCAGCATAGCTAACAGTCTTTCTCAAGGTTTCAAGTCACTAATCCTGCCAATAACATCTAATTGTAACATGAATAGTCACACCACTAGATTGGAACATTTAGAGGCAATGCTTGAGCTTTCAAGAAAAACATCTCATATAGATTGACTAATGAGTGGCTGAGTTAGACTGTCAATCCATTTGTATTTTGTTATCTGATTTCAAAACTGTATAACTGTTAATGCTTTATGATGTAACTTCACCTATCCGTAGGGAGTGTGTACGCTCTATCCAGAGGGTATATCTTCTGTCGGATAGGTCTTACTGGCCGGTAATAAAGACTGCTTTGTTCAAAGCACAAGAGGTATTCGACTCAGTAATTTTACTGAACCAGATTGAGGTAAAAGAATCCAGGAATTTACATTTGGTGTCAGAAGTGGGATCTCAATGGACGACTGCCAAAAACTTGCGAATTAAGAGCCAGACTAGCCTTGGACGAGACGAGGGGAAAGTGGCCACTGGAGTGAGTATGATTTCAATACTGCTCCAGTTTCCCCCGGTTTCAAAAGTCTGAGGAAAGTTTAGCCACTCGCTGGTTCTCAGGTAGTGTCTGAACGAGATCCAGGACAATCTGGTGAATACCTTTCAAACTTAGAATAGGGATAGAGATAGGGAAATTGCGCGATGACGCAAACCAAGCGGCGACTTGGAAAGATAGGTTATAGTTAGAGCTAGATAGGGATAGATGATCAATCATGGATCCAAAAATTAATAGGAAAGAAAAGTGACTCTTGTGAATGTCTGTTTAAATGAGAAATGCTTCTGTGATTTTTACTGTAAAAAAAAGCCGGGGAGTTGTGGTTTGTTTTATCTCAAACAGAATTAAAGTTTGTTTTAACCCTTCGTAGTGTTGTGTTTAAGAGTGTGAACCTTATTGAATTACGTATATTCGGATGATAAGTTACGGAGCCAGGAAATGCACAAAGGATAGGTTTGTTGAAAAAAAAAGAAAAAATTACATGGTCCCGGTGGTTAAAAAAAAAAGAAAAACTTGTTGAAAGAAAACTTTCAGAGAAGGCACAGCAAAACAACTGAGATGGATTCAAAAGGATTAAAAAAAAAAAATTATATTAAATAACACGACCTTGAGGCTGGAACAATTGAGTTAACGAAAAGCAGTCCACAGCCTATGTGCCAGACTTCTCTCTAGTTATAAAAAAAAGTTACGTACTAAATAGGTGCTGAAAGAAAAAAATGTTCTGAGATTTTAAATTATGAAAAAAATTCCACTGCTGTAAAATAAATCACTCCTGTCCAGTTGGCAGAAAAACTCCATTAAATTAGGGCTTTCATTGACTGATTGAATTTAAACTGCGCAGTAACGTGAAAGGATAGGGAAATTTGGAAACTGAAAGAAATTAATTGAGGTTCATAAGAGATCAAAATTAGAAAATTAGGCTCACAGGGAATAAAATGGGGATTTAAATAGAGGATAGGTGTTCAACTCAGGTACGACGTCGACCTTGTATATCACTTGGCCCATCTAGGCTCTGATTGAATTTAAAAACCCGCAGCAACTCGGAAGGTAGGGCCGATGCAAATGCGCAGTGGCGCAGACGCGCAAACGACGCAAACGTGCAGCGACACTAACGCGTAGTGACGCAAACGCGCAGTGACGTAGACGCGCAGTGACGCCGACGCGTAGTGACGCAGAGGCGCAGCAACACGAATCGCGAAAGTCAGTGCTAATGTCAGTAAGTCTTTGTAAGTCTTAAGTGTTTAGAGTTTTAAGTAAAGTTTTAAGTATCCTAAATCGCGCGGCGACGCGAACCGCGCGGCGACGTGGGTAAGTGTTAGAAGTCCTTGTTTATCTTTTAAAGTTTTAAGTATCTTAACTCGCGCGGCGACGCGAGCCACGGGTCGACGCGGATTGCGCGGCGACGTGAACTGCGGGGCGACGTGGGAGTTTTAAGTATCGCGCGGTGACGCGAACCACGCGGCGACGCGGGTAAGTGTTAGCATTAGTAAAGTTTGGTTATTTGGAGTTAGTTAAAGTCAGTGTTAGTTTCTGTAAAGTCTGTGTCTATTTTTAAGTTTGTTTAAATTGCACGACGACACGAACGCTTAACGACACGGTAATACGAGGGGCAGTGTGAAAATGGGTAATCAGTTAGATAAAACCACGGATGCGGATAGTCCGCTACAAAAGTTATGTGAGGAATTCCATGAAAGAGCTGAAGACTTTAGAAAATTATCAGGAGCCCTGAATAAATTATTAGGGGATGACCAGTGGCCTCTAGGTGGCACTAGAAGCGTAGAGGTAAAAAAAAAAAGCACAGGGATTGTCAAAAAAAATTAATTAAAAGATGCATCACTTCTGTCAAGTTGGCAAACAAATGCTATTAAATTAGGACTTGCATTGACAGAGGGAACACATGTTAAAACTGTAGACGTCTTAAAGAAAGAATGTGCGCACGAGAAACTTGCTAAGAGATCCTCTGGGACCTCTGAGAAAGGTATTGATCAACTACAAGTTAAAATGGCTGGCTTTGTGTTAACCGAGGCTGATGATGAAATTGATGAGTGGCCACTGACTCAGCGCCCAATGGCGCCTCCCGCACCCCCTGGCCTCTTGCTCCAGTCCTCTTCCCAACACCCTCCACCTAACACTCCGGTAAAAAGAGTTAAAAATAACCGCATATCACCAAAGCAACAAACCCAAACTGACTCCTCATCCTCTGATAGCGATTCGGATCCCCAGTTTACAAGCAATATAGCCGAAAGGACCAGATCTCACACTTGAAAGGGCAGAACTATATCTCGACATCACAAACAGTCCCGTAAATCTTCTAGTCAACCTACCAGTCCAAGTTGTGAAAGACATAGCAAACACCCCCGCCGATCGAGACGCAGAACTGTCAAGCAGTCAGACAGCTCTGAAACATCCTCCGGCCTAGAAATGATTTCCAAGATCCCAAAGTCCTGACACCAATTCCCTGTCAGACCAATGCCAAACCCTGATGCACAACAAGCTGCAGACCACCTCTCTATAGATGTCTGTGATCTTCAAACAACTATTTGATTGCTCACGCTATCCAGACAGATGGAGAGGACAGTTAGATATTATTGGCAGGAAAAGAAAGGGGAGGGGGGAGGTGCACCCCCAACCCGGGTCAAGACTGAATACGTGACTAGAAAGGAAGAGCCATCTCGGGAGGAAGGATCAATAGAACCGTAGTGTTGCATTGGATGGATAAGCAAGGATACGGTTATACTAAACAACCAAACGGGCCGAGCCCTGCTAATAAACCTCCCTAATGTCCCTGGCATGGTATGGGAAGAGGCCGGGACTGGGTAAGAGGAATTGACTGTTTTAATTGTGGGCAGGAAGGACATTGGAATAAAAATTGCCCCTACCGTCAGCATGGAAAAGGAAGAGGAGGAAGAGGAGGGGGGGGCAAGGGGGGAGAGGAGGATCTTACACTAACTTCTCCCAGAAACAACCCCTTTGGTCAATTGTCCCCCAATTGACTACACAGCTTGATTGTGCAGGGATCCTCCCCGGACGACGAACCCATTCTGAATGAGTGGCAACCCTTTTTGATAGATACGGGAGCCTTCATGTCTTCTGTACAATCAAAGCTTAAACTCTCTGCCTCTACTGAAACACAGGAACTTTCAGGATTCCTGGGACAAATCTCGACATTCCCAGTGTCAGAACCGGTTAAAATGGGTTACCAGGAAGAATCGGTGGAACATCGAGTTGTTATCACAACCAATCTGGACTGTAACTTGATGGCTAGAGACCTCCTCTGCAAATTCCAGTTGCATTTGGAGTGTGGAGATGATGGGATTATTGTAAAACAGGAAACCCTTAAGCGGCAGTATTATACCACTAGAACCCCTCAGTGGTGGTCTCTGGACCTGCCGCAGGCACCCTATCACGTGACCCTAGCATACGATCCCAGTGGAAAGAATCAGGACCTGCAGAACTTTTATCAGGATCACGAAGGGGAAGTGAAGGGAATTCTATTAAGGGCTAGAGTGACTGGACTGGAAAGAGAGGCAGATTTTGTGGAAGTGGATAAGAATCTGTGGAAACAGCCCCTAACAATGGCACCGCATATTGCTCATGAAGTATTAGCCCCTCACCATGCTAAAGATTTGGGAGTTATGGTACGCAAGGCCATAGATGAGGCTGACCCTACCAGCCGGGATGTGCAAATCGTAAAACATGGCCGAACAGTCCAATTTCATGGGGACCCCGAGAAGGTCTTAACGACTCTACAGCATCATACTGGCTCGGACATACCTGACTATGTGGATCTTCATGTGTGGGCAGAGGACCCCTCCCAAGTGGGTTATACTCCCATTGAGATCCCAGTGCAGAGCAATGTGGACTGGCCCTCTATCCGACAGAACCCACTGAAATCACAGGCAATCCTAAACTGACCTTTCGGCACTGTACTGCAATTAATCTGGCCTGTTTTCTTACTGAGCCACCCCAAGATGAGGAAGAACCCAGTCATGATTGTTTATGTATGTTGACGGAAGTACTTCTATTAATCCAGAAGATACACGAATCTCAGGATACGCTATAGTAAACCAGGAGAATCAGGTCTTGGAATCTGCCGCTTTGAAACCGCCTATTCTGCTCAACAAGCTGAACTATTCGCCCTCACCCAAGCCTGTATCTTGGCCAAAGATCTCAAAGTCAATATCTATACCGACTCTAGGTATGCCTTTGGGGTGGCGCATGATTTCGGACAATTATGGAAAAATAGGGGATTCCTAACCTCACAGGGGAATGAGATATCTCATAAACAGCTAGTATCTGATTTGTTGCAAGCCCTCATGTTCCCCAAACGCATTGCCATTGTCAAATGTACCGCCCATACCACCGGAAATTCTCTGGTTGATATAGGGAATCGTTGTCCTGACCAAGAGGCCAAACAGGCCTCTCGTGACCAACAGATGGTAGTGCCCAAAATTATGAGTCAGACTAAAAATCCTGCGAAGGATAAGTTAGCCTCGGAAAAACCAATGCCAACCATCCAAGATGTTATAAAAGCACAGGAGGACGCTCCTGAAAAAGATAAACTGTTGTGGAACTATTATGCATGTACTTATGACAATGTTTCTAAACTCTGGACCACTCCCGCGGAACAGACTTGCATGTCTGACGAGTTGGCCTCATGGGTTATAGAATGTCTGCATTTTGCTACTCATTGTGGAGCAAGGGCAACAAGTGATACGCTTTTGGCTACTTGGTGGCACCCTAGACTCCAGGCGCTCACCCAGAACATCAGTAGTCGTTGCCTGGTTGGCCAGCAACATAATCCAGGGAAGGGAGTCCCCTGTGATTGGGGTAAAACGCCCCTACCCGAAGGTCCCTTTGAGACATTTCAGTTGGACTACATTGAGTTGCAAAAAGTTCAGTGTTACAAATATGTGTTAGTAATAGTAGATGTGTTTAGCAGATGGATTGAAGCCTACCCTAACCTGGACAATAAGACTCAGACTGTTGTTAAGGTGTTAATGAGGGAAATTGTTCCTAGATATGAGATCTCAACTAGACTGATGACCACCTATGTTCTTTCTCTGACTCAGGCTCTGCGACTAGTTCACAACCAGGTTCAAGGTGCTCACCTCGACCTCCCAGTTTTACCCGAATTGTCCCTCGTGGCACCAGGGAAGTATGGATTCGGAAGGGATTAGAGCCACAATGGGAGGGGCCTTTTTAGGTGTCACTCACTACCCCCACTGCAGCCAAGGTTGAGGGGAAAAGTGCCTGGGTTCACCTGCACCACTGCAAGCTCATCACCATTTAAACAAATTTTGCTGGTTAGTCTAATTCCTGTTTCTGTTCCAGATCTCCTCTTCCCCATAGCTGAACAAGGCAGTTGAAGGAGGATCAGTTTGAACTTTTACCCGTAAGACAGCCAAATACACTGACGGAGACCTGAAGAAGGGAAACGGGAAAACAGAACTCTTTTTATCAGCTAAATAATTGGACTATTTATAAGATGAGACTGTGTCTGTATGCCACTGTCTGCATAATAGTGTTGATATGACAGTTTTGGCGCACGGGAAGGAAGACAAAGGCGAGAGCTCCATGTAAACACCTTTTTGTATATGTCTTACGTTTATGCGGAAAAAGGGCACTTCACTAGATGCTGGGTGTGTTCACATATCCCTATACATTCCAAAGGGGGAATTCCTTTGCGCACCGTTCCCCTGACCCTAACTGAGACTGTTAGATGGATTCAAAGAAACGATATTGGAACAGGTAGCTAACCGCACTGCTGAGGCTCTGGAGGGCATCACAGCTGAAATGGTAGCGATAAGGACCGTAGCATTACAAAACCGAATGGCCCTCGATTACCTGTTAGCTGAGAAAGGGGGAACGTGTGCCCTGATAGGATCTGAATGTTGCACTTACATTCCTGATAGTTCAGAAAACATAACCCACCTTGCCGATTACATAAGGAGGGAGGTGAAGAAGTTATCCACACCAGCAAAAGAACTTAGCAGGTTTGATTGGTTTCTGGGTGGATCTTGGAGATCCTATCTAATACATGGGGCAATTGTTCTCATCGTAATAATAATTACCTGCTGTTTGATTGTTGGTTGCCTTAACCTCTGCTGTAAAGTAATGATGACAAGGTTAGCAGACCCTCTTGTGGTCAAGGGTTCCCGGGTTATGATCCAACAAACTAGAGAACTACTCAACAATGCAATACTCCTAGAATGATCCTAAATGTTATCATAGAATGATAAAAGGAGGGATGTGGATATCTGAACGGAATATATGGAATTAAGGACAGTAAAGTAAACGGGATATATGAAAATGTATAAGCCATGGAAGAATAGCTGGGAGAATGTCAGATTGCAAATAGTGCAACATCAACATAGCTAACAGTCTTTCTCAAGGTTTCAAGTCACTAATCCTGCCAATAACATCTAATTGTGACATGAATAGTCACACCACTAGATTGGAACATTTAGAGGCAATGCTTGAGCTTTCAAGAAAAACATCTCATATAGATTGACTAATGAGTGGCTGAGTTAGACTGTCAATCCATTTGTATTTTGTTATCTGATTTCAAAACTGTATAACTGTTAATGCTTTACGATGTAACTTCACCTATCCGTAGGGAGTGTGTACGCTCTATCCAGAGGGTATATCTTCTGTCGGATAGGTCTTACTGGCCGGTAATAAAGACTGCTTTGTTCAAAGCACAAGAGGTATTCGACTCAGTAATTTTACTGAACCAGATTGAGGTAAAAGAATCCAGGAATTTACATTTCCAGGACTGAGATGCCATCCAACTGGATTTCGGCACCCTCCTTTCCTAGGTTGGCTTGGTCTTCCTGGTTTTGCTCCACCCTCTCCAATAACCCCTTCATCACACCTCTAAGCTGTTCCACCCTCTCATTTAACCCTTGTATGTCTATCGAGTTCACTACGGAGGTCCCAGTATTTCCCTCTTCATCCTGGGGCTAACCCCTGTCCCCGGAACCTACTGGCACCCATTGCATCGGCAGCCTGCTGCATTACAACTTTACTTAATACATTGTACATTTTCCTTGACTGTTCGGTACAGTATTCCGGCATCTGGATGCCTGAAATATTGATCAGAACAGGCACAATTTCATGTTTAACATTATCATACAATAATTCCCCTTCGTTGTACATTACAATCCCATTTTCTGGTCCCTTAGTAGTTATGGGACAAGGCAGTTCCTCGGGCAATGTAGTGGTTCTTATGGGGCGCGGTGTCGGAGGGGGTGAGAAATATACATATAATGATATTGCAGCCGCCCCCGCCTCCTCGTAATACCCACACAGCCCCACTCCCTTCTTGCGGATGACTGATTGCTGGGATTGTCCCGGAGGCGCGCAAATTATGCCGAAAGTACATTCATCGGGCCCTTTGACATCCCTCCGTTTAATGCAGCTGCTCCTTATACCCGTGGAGCACTGTACACATACTCTTATTCTTATTAGGATTCTTATTCGGATTCACTTGTAACCATGCATTAAAATAAGTCCTGTCCTTGCTCCAGTCCTTGGCTGCTGGGATGCACATTCCGTCCGTTAAATTAAACAAGACTCCATAGTTCATGTAGTTGTTTATTTCCAGCGTGCTCTGCTGTCCGTCGGTGTTGCCCAGGGTACGTGCATGTCGCAGGGCTATCCATATTACGAGTAGCGCCTTTCGTATTCCCATTCCGGTAAGTATTATCTGTAATTTTAAACAGACGGCCTGGTCGTCACCAGGGGTTAAGTTTTTTGCTCTATGAGTGTCCCTGTCACTCTGCAAAATCAGAAGCACAAGGTTATAATCGAACCATTTCGAGTTGAATCTGTGGGGCGTGCGCCCATGTCTTTACCCACTTAAATATTACCCAAACTCCTATTATCACCAAGGCCAAAGCTATTCCTCCGAACATCATTGTCTGCTTTACTGTTAGGTTGGGTTTGTGGACTACACCTACCCACCGTGGGGTACATTGGCTCTATTGCCATAGGTGATGGTGCTATGGCTGCGCACTGCACTATCCGTCTAGTCCCGTTATCTCTTCCAGCCTGTTTATCTTAGTTTTTAACTTTTCAATTTGTTTTATTGAGTATCTATTTCTTTATTTTGTTTACTGAAATTCAATTTTGTTTTTTTTAAATTTCTCTCTTTCTCCTCATTATCTTTAAAACTCTCCTGCTTGTTTAGACTGTTCGGGACTTTTCTTGATAAACACTGTCCATTTTGGAAATCTTTTCAAACTGCATTGAAACGTTCTCATAATTTAAAATTCGAATCCACGTAGAGTGTTTTTTACCTCTTCCAATTTTTTTTTTCTAATTAAACCAATATCTTTTTCACAGCAAACATCAACTAGTATTTAGTAAGTTATGTCTTTTTCCATTTAGTCCGTTGCATCTTTTTTTTTCTTTCTTCAAATTAGGTTTTGTATTTTACACGGAGGGTTTGTAACTCCATAACGTTGTTAATTTAAAATCATTTGTTTACTTTCAAAGTGGCGTCTTTATCTTTTTCTTTTTCTCCATAACTGGAATGGAGTCCAGCTTTGAGAGTTTGAGGGCTGCCTTTCGTTATCTCAAAATGCTCCAGTTTCAAAGTCGTTACTAAAGCTTGCTGTTTTTAACATTTTCCAAAAGTCCCTTTTACACCTTCGCAGATAGCTCGCCACTCGCCCAGAAGTTTGACCTGATCAGATTTAATTTAATAATTTTTTTTTTTTTGAATCCACCTCAGTATTTTCTGTGCCTTCTCTGAATATCTCAAAATCCCAATTCAAACTTTGTAATTTCAATCTTCATTTAAAACTTTTTTTTTTTGCTAGAAGCTTTTTTTTTAAAAGCATTCTTTATCTCATTCCGAGACTAAATTTATGTCTTTCAACCCAATCAATGATTGCATGTTTTCTTTCGGCAAGTAAATTCTTTTTTTTTAACCACCGGGACCATGTATTTTTTATATTTTACTCAACAAACCTATCCTTTGTACATTTCCTAGCTCCGTAACTTATCATCCGAATCATCCGAATAAATCCACACCTGCGTTTCTAATTTAAAATGTCTTAAAACTTCCCACATACAGGACAACACTACAAAGGGTTAAAAAAGACTTTCACTCTGTTTCTAAAATAAACAGACACTTTCATTCCTCTTCCAACCAGGCTTTCGGAACATGAAAACATAAAAAATTAATTCCGCAGTCTAACATCACACAGGGACTTCTCACTCAACGATCAGACATTTACAACAGTCTCTCTTCTTGTTTTGGCCGGCTCTATTTTTGGATCCATGACCTTTCAGGGAATTCGTAGTTTTATCTAAATAATTCCTCACATAACTTTTGTAGTGGACTACCGGTATTGGTTTTTCCGTTCCTTCACCCACCATTTCCTTTGCTTTGCTGGTAGTTCCTGAGGATCCCACCCTGCTTTAATCATTTTTTTCGATTAGCTTCTTTTGTTTTTCCGCCAGGTGGCGGGTAAGCGACCCTTCTGGTCCCCACTCGAGGTTACTTGTTTTCATGGCCATTCCTGGGTAGGACTAGTACCGTTAGGAATCTACTCTCAGAGGTCCGCTTTCTTTCTAGCGTGACTTGTAGTAAACTGTCTCTTGGCTACTGTCAGGTCACAAGTTCTGCTGTTACACAAACTTATACAATTCTTAAAAACGCGTTTAAGCAATTCCCGCAGTGCTCTACGTATCCTTAATGACTACCTACCACCGCTCTGCCCGTTGGTCCGACCCTGTTCACAGGTTTGGATTCCGTTAGCCGCTGTACCCCGGGGTATTTCAAATTACACTACTGGGTCCGGAAGATGTCTCTCGGTATCATGGTCCCACGGTCTAAGTGTGTTCCCTACGCCTACTTGGTTCCTGGCCATCACGTGGGACAAAAGTTCTCTGAATTCAGGCTCAGGCTAGGCGTTTGAGATATT
>NC_091982.1:50162205-50164705 GCF_044704955.1 Pristiophorus japonicus
GTGTGTGTGAGTGTGTCTGTGAGTTTGTGTGTGTGTGTCAGTGCGAGTGTATGAGTGTGTGTGTGTGTGTGTGAGAGTGTGTGTGAATATCTGAGTGTGTGTGTGAGTTTGTGTGTGTGTGTATGTGTGAGTTTGTGTGTGTGTGTGAGTGTGGGTGTATGAGTGAGTGTGTGTGTGTGAATGTGTGTGTGTGTGATTGTGTTTTATTATCTGAGTGTGTGTGTGTGTGTGTGTACATCTGAGTGTGTGTGAGTGTGTGTGTGTGTGAATGTGTGTGTGTGAGTTTGTGTGTGAGTGAGAGTGAGTGAACGAGTGTGTGTGAGTGTGAATGTGTGTGTGTGTGTGTGTGTGTGAGTGTGTGTGTGTGAGAATGTGTGTGTGTGAGTGTGAGTATGTGTGTAATTTGTGTGTTTGTGAGTGTGAGTGTATGAATGCGTGTATGTGTGTGTGTGAGTGTGTGAGTTTGTGTATGTGTGTGTGTGAGTGTGTGTGAGTGTGAGTGTGTGTGTGTATGTGCGAGTGTGTGTGTGAGTTTGTGTGTGTGTGTGAATGTGTGTGAGTGTGTGAGGGGGGAATGTGTGTGTGTGAGTGTGAGTGTGTGTGTGTGTGAGTGTGAGTGTATGAATGTGTGTATGTTGTGTGTGAGTTTGTGTGTGTGTGAGCGTGTGTGAGTGTGAGTGTGTGTGAGTGTGTGAGTGTGTGATTGTGTGATTCTGTGAGTGTGTGTGTATGTGTGAGTGTGTTTGTGTGAGTTTGTGTGTGTGTGTGTGTATGTGTGTGTGTGTGTATGTGTGTGTGTGTGAGTGTGAGTGAGTGTGAGTGTGTGAGAGAGTGTGTGTGTGAGTGTGTGTGTGAGAGAGAGTGTGTGTTTGTGAGTGTGTGTGTGTGAGTGTGAGTGTGTGTGTGTGAATGTGTGTGTGTGAGTTTGTGTGTGTGTGTGTCAGTGCGAGTGTATGAGTGTGTGTGTGTGAGAGTGTGTGAATATCTGAGTGTGTGTGTGAGTGTGTGTGTATGTGTGACTGTGTGTGTGTGAATGTGTGTGTGTGTGATTTTGTGTGTGCCTGTAAGTGTATGTGTGTGTGTGTTAGTGTGAGAGTGTGTGTGAGTGTGAGTGAGTGTGAGTGTGTGTGTATGAGTGTGTGTGTGTGTGTGAGTGTGTGTGTGAGTGTGTGTGAGTTTGTGTATGTGTATGTGTGTGAGCGTGTGTGTGTGTGTGAGTGTGCGTGTGAGTGTGTGAGTGTGTGTGTATGTGTGAGTGTGTTTGTGTGAGTTTGTATGTGTTTGTGTGTGAGTGTGTGTGAGTATGTGTGTGTGTGTGTACGTGAGTGTGTGTGTGTGAGTGTGTGTGCATATCTGAGTGTGTGTCTGTGTGTGTGTATGTGTGTGAGTGTGTGTGTGTGTCAGTGTGTGAGGATGTGTGTGTGTGTGTGTATGTGTGTGTGCGCAAGTGTGCTTGAGTGTGAGTGTGTGTGTGTGTATGTGTGACTGTGTGTGTGTGAGTGTGAGTGTGTGTGTGTGTGAGTTTGTGTGTGTGAGTGTGTGTGTGAGTGTGTGTGAGTGTCTGAGTGTGTGTGTGTGTGTGTGTGTGTGAATGTGAGTGTATGTGTGTGTGTGTGTGAGAGTGTGTGTGAATATCTGAGTGTGTGTGAGTTTGTGTGTGTGTGTGAGTGTGGGTGTATGAGTGAGTGTGTGTATGTGTGTGAATGTGTGTGTGTGTGAGTGTGTTTTATTATCTGAGTGTGTGTGTGAGTGTGTGTGTACATCTGAGTGTGTGTGAGTGTGTGTGTGTGAATGTGTGCGTGAGTTTGTGTGTGTGAGAGAGTGTGTCTGTGAGAGAGTGTGCGAGTGTGTGTGTGTGTGAGTGTGTATGTGTGACTGTATGTGAGTGTGAGTGTGTGTGTGTGTGAGTGTGTGTGTGTGTGTGTGAGTTTGTGTGTGTGTGAGTTTGTGTTTGTGTGTGAGTGTGAGTGTATTAGAGTGTGCGTGTGTGTGTGTGTCTGTGTGAATGTGTGTGTGTGAGTGTGTTTTATTATCTGAGTGTGTGTGTGAGTGTGAGTGAGTGTGTGTCTGAGTGTGTGTGTGAGTTTGTGTGTGAGTGAGGGTGAGTGAACGAGTGTGTGTGAGTGTGTGTATGTGAGTGTGTGTGTGTGAGTGTGAGTGTGTGTGTGTGTGTGAGTGTGAGTGTGTGTGTGTGTGTGTGGAGAGAGAGTGTGAGTGTGTGTGAGAGAGTGTGTGTGTGTTTGTGAGTGTGTGTGTGTTTGTGTGAGTGTGTGTGTGTGAATGTGTGTGTGAGTGTGTGTGTGAATATGTGTGTGTATGAGTGTGTGTGTGTGAGTGTGAGTGTGTGTGTGTGTATCTGAGTGTGTGTGTGAGTTTGTGTGTGTGTGTGTCAGTGCGAGTGTATGAGTGTGTGTGTGTGTGAGAGTGTGTGTGAATATCTGAGTGTGTGCGTGAGTGTGTGTGTATGTGTTTGTGAGTGTGTGTGAGTGTGAGTGTCTGA